>NW_025767190.1:4075000-4237500 GCF_003918875.1 Haliotis rubra
CAAAGTGGTGATACACTTCAGTCCATTTTGAAGCGGGTAATTGGATAAAATGCTTTCATTGGACGTGTATTGATTGTGGACATCAGTGTGGGAGGAGGGAGCGGGTATCCGGGGACGCGGAGGAGTGGGGATCCTGGAGTCGTGGTGTACAGGGGTATTTGTGTGTTGGTTGTTAGGGGTGGGGTGTAGGTACGGGATGGGGGTCGGGGGGGGGTATCCGGGGACGCGGAGGAGTGGGGGTCCTGGAATCGTGGTGTACAGGGGTATTTGTGTGTTGGTTGTTAGGGGTGGGGTGTCGGTACGGGAGTAGGGGTCATGGAGTCGGGGTGTAGAGGGGTATTTGTGTGTTGGTTTTAGGGGTGGGGTGTTGGTACGGGGATGGGGTTCTGGGGTGGGTATCCGGGGACGAGGAGAAGTGGGGTTCTGGAGTCGGGGTGTACAGGGTACTTTGTGTGTTGGTTGTTAGGGTGGGGTGTAGGTACGGGGATGGGGTTCTGGGGTGGTTTTCCGGGGTCGCGGAGGAGTGGGTGGTCCTGGAGTCAGGGTGTACAGGGTATTTGTGTGTTATATGTTAGGGGTGGGGTGTCGGTACTGGAGTAGGGGGTCATGGAGTCGGGGTGTAGAGGGGTATTTGTGTGTTGGTTGTTAGGGTGGGGTGTCGGTACAGGAGTAGGGGTCATGGAGTCGGGGTGTAGAGGGGTATTTGTGTGTTGGTTGTTAGGGGTGGGGTGTCGGTACATGGGAGTAGGGTCATGGAGTCGGGGTGTAGAGGGTATTTGTGTGTTGGTTGTTAGGGGTGGGGTGTCGGTACGGAGTAGGGGTCATGGAGTCGGGGTGTAGAGGGTATTTGTGTGTTATATGTTAGGTGGGGTGTTGGTACGGGAGTAGGGGTCATGGAGTCGGGGTGTAGAGGGGTATTTGTGTGTTATATGTTAGGGGTGGGGTGTCGGTAATGGGGTTGGGGTCATGGAGTCGTGGTGTAGAGGGGTATTTGTGTGTTATATGTTAGGGGTGGGGTGTCGGTACGGGAGTAGGGGTCATGGAGTTGATGTGTAGAGGGGTATTTGTGTGTTATATGTTAGGAGGTGGGGTGTCCGTATGAAATGTGATATTTTTTGGGGGTGGGGTGAATGGGGTCCTGGGACGGATGTACCATGGAAGCCCAGAGACGGAAGGATGGTTTGTTGGTGTAGAACGCGTTGGTTGAAGAGGGGGTAGACAGCGGGGAGTTGGTGTACGCTGTATAAGGTAGTGTAGAAGCTGATAGACTGAGGTTATGGTGCTGGGATGCTGAAATCAGAGTGGACGGCTCTTTTCCTCAAATAACCTCTTTATGCTAAAGGAAGAAAATATATGGATATCAACTTTTGCATATGAGGAACAGGACGTTGAATATATCATTTCTTCTCCTTCAAACGTCGTCTTCCTCATACACAGAAGTTGACACATTATCCTCCTTCACCTGTGCAAGTTCTACATGACATTCAAGGGTTTCATAAAGCTAATTACTCGATGTGAAAACAAAAACGAAAGTGAGTTTACAATCATGATATCACCACCTGCTTACTAAAACATGAGGACAGTTACACAGTCAATGAATAAAAAAAACACAAATTATTTAGCATACAAACACATAATCATTAACAAATTGCTTGATCAGTCTTCCGTAGACACTATATACACCTAACACCTACTCGCACGACAGGTGTTCAGACACCTCGTAACATGGTGTCAATGGAATTAGCTTAGAATCAACTCCTGAAACTTCTAAACGATTTTGAGGAACTGACTTTGCTTTGAAACCTCTGCTAAAAGCAGAACCAATTGTACGCTTCCCACGACATCGTGAACGTGTGTTTATTTAACACACTGTTCAATTTCGTCCAAAAATCAACGTAGTCATAACGTTTCTCCGTACCTGACGCCGTAGTCCGTTGTTCATTATAATAACCACTGGTGTGTTTAGTCCGGATTCGACAATCTCGCATTGGTACCACGGCATTATTGGAGAATGCGGCATAACAGAAGATTCCAACAGTCATCACAAAAAACGATATACAGATAGGAAATATACCAGAACATGTCTGATGACAGAAGAGCGCCCAGTTTTGCATGTTTTCCAGTATTCACTCTGTTGATTGGTGGACATGCACGTGTTGACTCGAAGCTGGCCTAGCCTGAACGGTAACCGTGACGCTAAAACACATACATCAGCCATGAAGCAGGAAATAGACCTAGCCGCTTCACCACCTGTATTAGGGCGGGTTGACTGTAGTCCATCACTGTAATTATCAGGAGAGCTCCTCGACCTTCGTGTGGTGATGGTGATGATAGTACAGTAACCAACTCATACATTACCGCGCTGTCCATCAAGCCTACACATTTCTCTCGCCTCCAGCAGTACTGTAAACATAGCATTATTCTGCCGTAGTAAACCATATGGGCTGTTTACATGCCATACACGCTGTAATTACTATAGAATGTTGTAATGTGGCATCATTTATCCGTATCAGGCAAGGCGACTCTAGTTTAGTGGTTAAAGCGTTCGCTCATCATGCTGAAAACCCGGGTTCGATTCCTCACATGGGTACAATGTGTGAAGCCAATTTCTGGTGTCTCCCGCATGATATTGCAGGAATCTTGCTAAATGTGGCATAAAACCACACTCACTCGGTCGGTTAGCCTGGATGTTACGACGAAAGCAATAAATGGGTTCGATTTCAAATATTTCAGGCGGTCTTTCGTGTGTTTATGGAAGAATAATGTGCATTATTTTTTTCAAAACTGATAATCGTCTCTGTCCGAACACAACACGTGAAATATTAACTTGTATACAACGGTTTTCGCTGTCACAAGTAAAAAGTAAAAAGGGACGTTAAGAGATGGTACTTGTTGTTTATCTGCCTCACACTCGGTATTAAGCGGATAAAACAAGGAATGGTAGGCGCGGAGCCAGTATAGCGTGTCTGAGTGGGATATTACTGTTAAACAACGGCATGTATCTCAATAGGTTATCATTATACAACCGGCATCAGACTGGGCTAGTACAAACAGCGACATACACATTGGTTTCCAGATGGAACACTTCAAAGCCAAGTTTAACCCAATACCAACTCGTCTCTAATCGAGGTAAATATTACAAATATATACCTATAGAAGTGTTCATCAATTGACGGAGTTTATACAGTACGATTACCCAACGCAATAAGGTAAGTCTCTAACTTGAATTATAATAAACAATCGAAGAACTCCATAAGAACTCCACCACAGCAATAGACATTCCACACTGCACTGCCGATATGTGGACATGACCTTGAACCATTGGAAATTCTTTCCTAAACCATTCTCCAACCAGTTAACAGTAAAACCCTTTAACCCAGATCCGTAAAACACGCGTTACTGGGACAGGTTTATCACTAAAGAACAATTTATCTGCTTCTGTGGCTCGGTGAGGGAGTGTTTATGTTAACCACATCAACTAGTTTGAACTTGGTGTGTAGGTATTTTGTAAGTGGCATGTCCTCCAGTCTCACTGCCATAGACCACAGGGCCTCCTTTACATTGGCAGTGGGGATGGAGCTTGTTTTCTTTACTGTGAAGGTAGGCTGTCTTTACGTAAATATTGCTGGATGGTCCGCCGTGAGTCATGGTGAGGGAGTAAACACATTCTGACCAGAAAGGAGGAAGTAATTGATGATCGCCGTGTGTTTATCTTTGACGTGACGTCAAATAAACATACTGGAGGATGTCTAGTGTGCTGACTTGTCATTTCTGTTAATTTGTGCAAGATGGCACAGGTTAACAGGATGGCATAACGGTTAAATTAGATGCAATTATTTCAATCATGTTGGTCCATATTCTGGACCTACTGTGAAAAAGATAATCAGAACTGAAAGGATTGGTTTCTTCTGTGTTTAAAATTGTAATGGAATGTTCATTTGAAAACAATGCCATTTACGTTGCGGTATCAACACAAACAAACAAACAAACAAACATATCTTTCTTGAACAATATATGAACCATATCTACCATAATTAATATTTATGCACTGTATATTTAAACATTCAACACGTCACATGACAGTTAAAAACCAGATTTGGTTTCTTAATTGTATTAGCAATTCGTGTGATAGTATCTGACACTGTATGCACGAACTGGAAATAGGCTTTCATTTTTCTGACAACAATTTGATTATCCCGAGACCTGATGACATTATCGTATCAGGTACGTAGACAAGTTATGTATGAGCTTCGCCAGCCATCGGTAACTCGTCTCGACATGATCGCACCCGATGACTCCCTAGCGTGCAATTGACTGACATTGTTTTTCCAGCAGACACTTAAGTGATTGTAATCTATTTACCCCTCTGTGGCTGTTGGATCCAGTTATAACACAGTTTCTTATCATATATCAAATTCCACTATACCACTATGAACTGTCCGTATATTTCTAGCATGGAACGTGATGAGTCAGCACAATTCTTTAGCGTGATGGTGTATGTACCATGGCGATATATGTGAACCAGAGGAATGTTCTTAAGGGGAGGCTCAGCGTGTGCACACAACCATGCTGCATGCATCACTAATGACGTTGTACAGACGTTCATGCACATTATGGCTACATTATCCTTTAACACTGCACTTTAGTTCAATTACACCTTTCATCTTAACCCAATTCCATACCACTTTCTGGTAAACATACTGAAAGTTATATCCTATGAAGTATCAGTGATAATTGCCTGCTGATGACATATGGTAAAATATACGATCGTTTTCATTGAGTTTTACGCCATAGGGATGGGCCACTTACAGCATAGGCAAGTGCAAGTAGGTTTTATGAAGGCGCTGATTGACGAGTATGTCAATTGACATGACGCGTACTTCTGCTAAGTGTTGCATCAAACTATTGCCATCCTTCGTCAGAGTTAAAACACCACTTGGGATGACGCTAACAACCACAGATGGTAATTATTTCCTGTTATTTATAAAACAACCGAAGTAATATACACCGTCGCGATTAACCTGCGCCTGTACGTGTGGTGTCAGAGCCAACAAGCTAGAGGAACGACTGGTGCCAGAAATAACCTCGGACAAGCACCTTGCGTCTTGTGATTCCAGGCAGAATAGGTTCCAACTGTCCCAACTTCTTGCAACACAAAGATGAAAATACTGCGTCGCGATGACATAGCAAGATGGACGTCCACGATGGTATTGGTCATTAGTGATACTTTCTGTCAGCTGCTGGTATGTTTGACCAGACTGGACGCTGATGGAAATGAAAATTGTTGACTGCTGAATGAAACACCGTGCAACAACTCACTTCACTCACATATATATATTCTTACAGAATGTTGACATACATGTTACTCTTGGAAATAGGTTTGCGAATCAACCTTGACATGAGAAACAGGCAATAGGCTAAACGATAGTGTTAGTGTGAGATATCGATAGTAAGTCATTCAGACGAGGTTCTTGAGAGGCATTCAGACCCTAAACAGCTGGTCCGTCCCGATGAAGTATCGTACTCATCAGAAATTGTGACCAGCCGATTCCCAGTCGACTCTTACGACATACGTAGTGCATCGCGGATCCTGTTCTGTCATCAATAAATGGCGACAAGCCGGGAGTGAAATCCTGAATACATCGACGATGTAGACACGTGCACGATGATGTCATGAAGACATGTCTTTATCAGGAACACTCATTGCTAATCGTATCACTGAGCAAATAATCATGGTTATCTAACAATCAACAAATGTCCCCAATCGATGTGCTCATCGAAATAATCGAGTCCAGTCGTAAATGGGTACCCGGTAGAATCAGCTGGTAATTAATGATCATTAAACCTACCAACTGTTATTGCGAGGGCTGAAAGTGGGAAAAGAACCAGGGCAATTTGAAGAAGTCCCATGTCTGCCAATCATCAGATGATGGCACTTACAGATGTTTTCAGTTTTAACTTTGAAATTCACTCTTACACGCTCCTTTCATCCAACAAAGTTACAATACAAAGGCATCCTTTTCAAAGTGTAAACGACAACTATACACTTCGTCATATGTAACACAAAGTGCATCACGGTTTACCTCTCATCAAAGACACATGGCAGTGAAGAAATAACACCAGGAGCCAGGAACGACCAGGTGGAACTACTTTGTTTCACGTCGCTGAAGAAATACACAGAATGGGGCTGTATGCAGGGGGTAACCCTCTCAGCACACAAAACATAGTTCACCATAGTAACGCGCATCGAGACATTTCCACCCAAATGCCAGAACGTTTGATGAGAAACAAATAACTCGACAAAGCTATACTGACGGACTAAAGAAAGTAGACAGCCATGTTAGATAAAAAATGGTTAGACGGTGGTTCATTTGACATGGGTATGACAGTTTTGGATTTTAACTTTGCAATGTTTCGGCTACTGTTTCCGCCATATGATTGGTTGGTTGGTTGATTTGTTAACGCCGCACTCAGCAGTATTGCAGCTATATGGCAGCGGTCTGTAAATAGTCGAGTCTGGACGAGACAAGCCAGTGATCAATCAAGCCAGTGCGCATCGATCTTCGCAATTGGGATGCGATGACATGTGTCAACCAAGTCAGAGAGTCTGACCACCCGATCCCGTTAGTCGCCTCTTACGACAAGCATGGGTTACTGAAGACCAATTCTAACCCGGATCTTCACGGATCTCTGCTGTATGACATTTCACAACGTTTGGTGCTGTGGTAAAATCCAACTTTCTGGTGTATATACACCTCTTTTGGTCTTTAGCCCGACACTCAATAGTAATGTTCCTATGGAATACAACTGATATGGCTTGGAGAGCAAGGGCGTGTGCAGTAATACAGTCATGATGCCATGACGCCATGACGCCATGTTACAATGATGTCTGTGTCAAGGAGTAAAATTTGAGGTAATTTAGATTATTTTGCAAAAACACATCAGATATTATAATTGTTTATATTGAAACCATATTGAAAACTACACATGTTCATCAAGAGACTCGCACAGCATTCAGTTCGTCATATCAAATATGCTATGATTCAAGGCCGCAGTAAATAATATTACTTTATTAACATGCAAAAAACAATCAATATATCATGAAAGAGACTCTTGTACTGTTTAATATTGAACATTCAATGTCATCTGTCATGTGATGGTAACAGATATCCAGATATTCCAAAAACATTGCGTACAATACAATAAATAGCCACATGTGGTTACATTGGTAATGCAATCTGACTCCAGTTAGTATGCGCGTTAAATCACATCAAAACATGGAAATATTGCCTGATTTAGGACACATGTGTTACAGGCTGATAATTGCTGTTAGAGTACATGTGATACATTTACAAGCAAAACGTCCCGAATCGCAGTAAATAAACTCAGAACTGATTTCTCACTAATTTCGCAACAGGCGTAATGTAATCGGCTGTCAACCATCTGCCTTGATAACATCAGTGATATCCACATGCGATGCACGAGTGATACGTTGCATCCTGTTCCAGAAGGCCATGCATGTTACACAGCTGCTGCTATGACTGTCAAGGACAAGGTCAGTGTCAGAATGACATGTATGCGATACGCCAGAAGGTTATTTCGCAACATGAGCCCTGTCAATAGACCGGTAAAACTGACATGCCGTACATTACCTAAATACGAGGTAGCATGGACCTATACGTGAGGTGAGGCGAAATGGGGCTTAACGTCGGACTTGAGAATATTTCGCTCACATCACAACGTGCATGCGTGTGTGTGTGGCTGCTTGTACTAGCCCAGACTTGAGCTGGTAGTGCTAGATCACTGAGATACCATGCCGCAGTTAAGCATGAATACCCCACTCAGACACATTATACTGACTCCAAGCCGACCAGCTCTTGTTTTTCTCATTATGCCGAGCGCCAGGCAGGGACCAACAAGTACCATGGTTTAACCAATTTACATCTGTTGGTATGACGCGACCGGGGATCGAACCTGGGACCTTCCACTCTCCGGGCGGACGCTCTAACCACAACACCACGGAGGCGGTGGACCTATACGTATACGTATGATGACGTATTTGGATACACCAGTGACGAAAGACTGCAATTTTACGCAAACGACTCACAGCGGGTCTTATACAATCTGGTCTGGACAAGACAATCTGTTTGACAGCATGAATAACGTTGCCACAATATCCTCTAATTTTAAATACATGTTAAAAGATGTTCCATATGATTTGTCAATTAAACACGATGTACATGAAATCGATGCATATATGGTCACGATGACATTTGAGATTGTCACTTGCTCAGTCCTCATTTCCTGGTTCAAAATCATTGTACCCTAGATCTGTGGTCGAAATTTACCAAACATGGAAAATTCTTCGCGGATAGTCACTACTAACCTCGTTATGGTAGTACAATTTGTCTTGTATCGGAATTACAAGACATATTTTAAGAAATAACAACAATACAAAGAAAATAGTTAAAATAAATTAAAACGACTTAATATTTCCTCATGAAAGAAAATTAATCGTTTTCGTAGACATTCCTAAAACCAATGTTTAATCCAATTTCACATAATTGCCGTAAATCATTCTGAGAAAAAATAGGAACTATAATTAAAATTATTTTCTCTCATATTACTTTCCCAGTCCAAATCCTCCGAAAGAATCAATAATTTCTTTTCCGAAGCAACAAAGGATTCATTTCCTCGAACTGAGTACTGTATTAATAAATCCATACCCTTGATAGATTTACCTTTCAAGCTCGTGATATATGGACATAGATAATAGTTACACGCATATAGTACATCTCTGTAGCATGCGACAAGGATAAAACATAAATGTTCCTGAGATGCCAATCGATTAGTGTATCCAAGTCGCGAAGCAGGCTCAGTGAAACCAATCATACACGTATAACTTCCACAACACAACCCTATATGTACTATATGTAACATTTACATTACAGTTCATTGCAACTTTCAATGTTTCCCTAATATAACCATTTTGAATAAATACGTATCTTTAAGATAACGTGGTAACGTTATTTAACACGAAAACACATTCGTTAAGTTTTTTTGTTTTTTTTAGAGAGAAGCTAGCATGGGAGATATGATCTATACATTGTCAAGCTAAAAACAGTTTTGAGGCCAACGTGAGATGTGATAATTTGAAATCCTAGTTGTTAAGGTGAATTATCAATCTAACTCTTATATATGTTATGTTATAGATTTCATCTGGCTATATATCCCATATGGATATAAATCAGGTTTAATGACCGAACGGAAACGTAAAGGTTGTACAAACTAGAGAAATCTGTCTCTCACTACTATTCATCACATGACATAAACATTATCCTCTCGTATATCATGTCCAAACTAATGTTATTTGCTGTGTTGATCAATGAAGAAATCCTGATCAATGCCTCGCGCTTTCATCATTGATCGCCAAGAGACCTTAATGCCTTTCCTTCATTTGATAATGTCCCCATACCTATGTCACAATCTACGGTGTCCTTCATCACAGATAGACAGAGTTACGTGAAACTGGTTCGTGAGTGGTTTATGTCACACATCTACAGTTTATAAATAGAAGCGACAAAAAACTTTCCACATGCTTAAGAAATCTCTTCTATAGCCAGAGTCGATTGTACTATTGTGACTTTATCATGTGTATGTATTTGTTTCAGCAGCATTACAGCTTACGATGAGGTAATCATTCCAGACCTCTAGCATCCTTTCAACAAGCTGCCGTATCTTTGATGATGATGATGATGATTTGGAGATTTAACATGCCGTATCTTTGCAAATACTTACTTCTTAAGGGAAATTGTGTGAATGACGGTTGCTACCGATAAGGCAGAACATGATAACACTTTCCTAGAACACCTGGTGTCATCACTGATTTTCACTGTCCATTCATACAAATTTTCACAGTTAGTTTGCCCTCCACACCAAATGGAATCTGTTTCTGAAGATAGTCTATTGAACAAACTTTATTTTGTTTATACCCTATACATATCACCTGATATATTTTGTTGGTGTTAATACATTTATGAGGACTTGTTATCTTCATGTAACACCTCATACACTTCACTGAGAGGAACATCAGCACAGGTTGATGACGTTAGGGTATAAATTAGGTTCACCCATACAGAAGGAGATAAAGGTTCATTCAGATACGCTCTGACATTTAGGTGTTACCTTGTGCAGGAACATGGCGCTTTGGGGGTCCGGGGCAACGGGAGTTGAACCATAAGGTGAAAAGGTGACGGGGAGACTGGAGCTCATTAGGAAATGGGTGTCTGGAGCCTTGAGGAACCAACAGGATTCAGTCCCCGTAAACTGGGCATAGACCATTCCTTGAACTTGTGTCTACTCCCTCTTCACCTCGTGTTGGGGGATTGAGATACGTGTGGTGTTGCTTCTAACTGTGATCACACAGTCAAATACTTGTGTGTGATAAGAGTCTGTCTTCTCATATCTTGATGATTAACATCCAACTCTCCCCGACGACACATACACGTCTTATAGTAGTAGTTTCGTCACCATGTTGAGACAGATGTGTTAGATCCTGCTCAACTGTTTACCCAATAGAGACGTGTAGTCACAAAGATTAAATTGTTCCACAATTTTCTATATTCTTTTCAATTAAATAATTAGACATATTGTTTTAATTTCCCCCATTTTTTTAATAAACGACAATTTCATAATTGTCCATTCGTAACCTTTCTAAATTTGTGCTATTTATTTGTCGTGATATTTTGAAATTCTACATATTCACGTCACCATTTAAAAGATCACGCACTCCATGTATATGTATGATACAAATTTCACAGGAATCCAGTTATCTGAAAAGAAAATATTGTCTTCAGAAGAGGTAATCCTGCACACAGACAGCTGAAATGTTTACCACGTTGTTAAAAAAACCTAGATTGTTGAAATTGTATAATTTGCTATGCACAGATGACACATATACGTGAACAGATTGCCATCACGAAATGTAACAGCCTGCATGAACCAGAAACATAAAACGTCCATATCACATTAACCAGTCTACAAAACAGTGGTGTTTTCACGAATGGATCGCTGCAAATCAGTAACATCACCGGGTGTTCGCGAAAAATGATAAATTCATCTTAATCCGGACTAAGTTACTACAATAACGTCACCAGACATACCATCCAAACCAAAGTAACAGGCTAACGCTTCCTGTTTTGTTAGTTCATAAACAATCTAAACCAAATTTGATGTTTTCAAACTGGCGGAATTTATTTTGTACTGTATTTGCCTGACGCGTGTTCAAAGGTTGGTCCTTATGTCCTAAGTTAAGCTCTGAACATTAACATTTGGTTGCTTGTATTTTGTCTTAACCCGGATAGGTGTTATACATCTAGACTGATATTTAGTCCCAGAAACACACTGTCAGTTGTATTATTACAATGGTTTCCAGGGGCGGTGGGGGTAGCCTCGTGGTTAAAGCGTTCGCTCGTCACGCCGAAGACCCGGGTTCAATTCCCCACATGGGTACAATGTGTGAAGCCTATTTCTGGTGTCCCCCGCCGTGATATTGCTGGAATATTGCTACAAGCGGCGTAAAACCAAACTCACTCACTCACTCACAATGGTCTCCAAATGGGGGCTAGAACAATCCATAATCTCCTACTGCTGAGGCAGTCTAGACTTGCCAAACCTTTCTGGACTCGACTCATATTTAATTTATTCCCCCGAGTCTGGGAGACAAGGGATTGTTAATCTGGAATGAACACATACAAGTACCTGTATTAATCTACCGACTTAATGTGTTTTTTAATCGTAGTATTTCCCCAGCCAGACACGCTGAAGCATCACAAGAACAGGTCCAGACAACAGATGACTGTAATAATCTGTGATTCTCCGGTAATAAAGTTAGTTATTCGCCACAAATTAGATGAGTTTCATAATGAAACCGCACAATCCACGGATTCCGACACGTACTCCAAATTTCTCGCTGTATCATGTCGTGAAGTGATGGTGTTGATGCTGGGAACGTCGACAACAACATCACGGTTATTGCATTATCCTTGCGAAGCCAGTACACATATCCACTTAGGTGCTGTAATATACTCAGTGTCTGTTACATGTCTGTATCATCTTCAAGATCCTGGTTTCCACAGACGCAGTTAAACCAGGGCGCACATGGCATATCAACTTGGTTTTTGTAAATGATTTTCGGGTAAACCAAATTCGAGATAAAGTCGAATGTGTTGAATACAAAGAACTGGTTCTTTTCGCGTCAGTATTCATATGCATGCCATCAAAATATATCATGATACATGAGTTATATCTAGTGATATTGAGGTCAGGATTTGTGATCTTGTATCCTGATCTCATATTGAGGTGGAGCGGTGATGTAGCCTAATGGTTAAAGCGTTCGCTCGTCACACCGAAGACCCGGGTTCGATTCCACACATGGGTACAATGTGTGAAGCCCATTTCTGGTGTCCCCCGCAATGATTTTGCTGGAATATTGCTAAAAGTGTCGTAGAACTAAACTTACTTATTCGTATTGAGGTATCGTGAATTCGTGATATCTATAGATAGCGTTATGAACATGAAAGTGTGTGGGTAGGTAGCCTTGTAGGGGAAAGTCGGGTATGGTTGCTCAGAAGAGTGGGAAGATGGGTGTAAACAGGGTCTTCAGTGAGTGAGTAAACGGGTGGATGGTTTAGGACCTAAGGTGTTTGTTGATAAAAGTCCTCAGTGAGTGACTAAACGGGTGGATGGTTAAGTAAAGGGTTGTGTTACACATACAGATGATTAATATACATAATTACCATAATGGCAGAGAGATAGCAGGTGATTACTTTGTCTTTGAAGGTCAAATTGGCAGTGATGGCTCCGGTGTTCAGTATGTATGTATGTATGTATGTATGTATGTATGTATGTATGTATGTATGTATGTATGTATGTATGTATGTATGTATGTATGTATGTATGTATGTTTGTATGTATGTTTGTATGCATGCATGCATGTGTGTGTGTACGCATGCATGCATGTGTCTGTATGTATCTGTGTGAAGTGTGTGTGTACATTTTTATATACACAGCAGGAAAGATGGTATTTTAGGATACGCAAACAGAGAACAAAGATAACAAAGCTTAGACCCGCATCTTAGCATCTGTGGAGTTTATAATTACTCCAGCGAACCTGCTAAGGTCAAGGAATATGTTATGACAAGCCTGCTGTTAATTGTAAAGGCCTTGAGAATCTCAGTGAACTGTGACAGTGACTGGCAGCTCGTCAAGACCACATGAAAGGCTAAGTCAATTACAAGTACAGCTGATCAACAGACATCACCCGGAACAGCATAGAGCTTCCTGAATAATTTACCGGCCAATTCGCCGCGTTGGTCTGAACGTATTTACTGGGAGAGCTAGACCCACCAGGCGGTAACTGAAGCCCGCGTCACATGTACAACGCTATACATGTACACACATGTGTGATACCAAGGACATGTCAATCAATCATACTACATACATCTCGCAGACATGAAGTATTTAGACATTCACTTTGAAATTGAGTTATTGCATAAACGTACACAACCGGGCAAAGAAATTATATTCTTCAGTATTGGATGATCCAATGTTTACAAAAGTTGAAAATAGTCGACGAAATACTCAAACCTAGGTTCAAATTGGAAGTTTGATACCCGTGTCAAATGCACCACCATGAAACAACTATTTCTGTTTGTTTCGCCTTTAACCGCCATAAGCCAAGGTGTCCATGATATTTTGTCCAGAAGTGTACGTCTCAATCGAGACGCAGTGAGCAGTATTAAATAATACTACAAGTGATACCCCGCGCCAAGGAAGCATTTAGACATTCGTAAAATGAGTGGAAGCTGTTGAAACAGGTGCAGCTAGAAATGATAACCATTTTCGTGAACACCTGGTGTCAGCGCTAATTTTCAGCAATTCATGCATTTAATTTGCCCTTTTGCCTCTTACGGCCAATGGAATCTATTTCGGTGGTTATTCTCTGCTGACACTGTGCATCAATATTTACTTGTAATCGAAAACATCAGGTTATACAACCTCATCATATCGACTGAAAAGGTTCCACTACATAAAAAAACCATCGCATTAAAACGATTAATTAACGCATAAAATCTGAACAAACCACATTCACTGGACCATTTCATGATAACGAGAAAATGAATGAACGATAATACCACAGCGCTAACACAGATGAATGTGCAGGCTGGCTTGTTTGATGGTCGGGAATTTGCTGGATGCACCGTTCAAATACTCCGCATCGATTGTAATCACATATATCTGTTTGATCTTTTCTCGACAGATGCATAATTCCATCAGACAGACAGCAAGTCTGTATAACATGATCAGATATTGGTGAACAGACAGATTTAGTATCTCCATACTATCTTCATGACCTTTACCGTGACAAGAAGTGATGATAGAACATTTCTCAGAGAACTAGAAGATTAGAGAGAAACACGACTCCAACTTCTGGATTTTGGGATCAGTTTCTAATTGTCAAGAGAGCAGTGTTCTTATTACACGGAACTAGATTAACCCCACATTGAAGATGTTTATGACAACGCAGATCCAGTTACTACCATCGAGAAGACATCACCGAACATACAACATAGCTTTAGATGCGTATAGTATTTCCCTTGCCGTTGTTATTGGCAATTGTATGGCGCAGCGCTTGGTGTTTTGACAATATTGAAATGGACACTATCAACTCAACGACACGTCAACCTCGATTATCTCAATTATCTCGATTATCTGCTGTTTGCTTTGCTTAATGGTTACTGTATATTGTCGAAGTATTTAGATTGTCGAGTCATGAAATGATATCTTTTCTATACAGAAAATATTTCATTCAGATAGTCGTACAGGCATAACCATAAATATTTAACAATGGACATGAGTCTTTGCACTTGACCTGGATTCGAACTTATGGAATGAACGTATCTGAAACGTGTTGCCTTGCCAAAACCACCCCAAAACTATTCGACTTCATTTCATGATTTGGAATAATTGAAAAGTCATTAAAATGAAGGCTAGCCGAAATCATAATACCCACATATTTAATCTAATACGGTCGTATACAGCATCATCTAACTTGAAGACATAAATAAGTATATATTTGAGGACGATGTTGTTCTTCGTTGAAAGTTGCTGCAACTAATAATTCGCAACATCTTCATCCTCATCAGTGCACTACTTGTCTGTGTAGTTTGTGCTGCGGATGCTGGAAGAGATCAGCTTCCCTTAATAAGGCTCCTGAGAAATCACAGATTAGAGTTAAGCGCGAACAGCTTCTGAGTTATGTCGCACTACATCATTGGCACTATCATTGAGAGGCACTGGGGGACTATTTCCTGAGCCGCATCACGCAAAAGCAGATCACGACATGCGCAGTCGGTAAACATATCTGTGGGTTATACCGCAAACCACCACTTTGTTCCAGGGAAAGAAACATTCTGGCGTCAAAGACATCGTTAGTGAAGAAAGTTGGCAGTGTTCAACATGAAAAACCAAGAATGCGACGAGAAAAACACTGCTCACGGACTTCGCAAAAATAAACAATCAATCATTAGTTTCGAATAATGTATGCTTGAAAATACCACATGAAGTAGGCATTGATTCGGTAAAGCTAAATTGAGGATCGTTTGGATGAAACGAATGGTACTGATCACTACTTTTATTCGTGAAGACTAAGGACTCGAGTTAACTTTCTCATGAACATCACCTGAGACCAGACGGGGAGGTGTGACCTGGATAATTAGATGTTCCTGTACCTTGCAGGGGAGCTAATCGTTAAATAGGCACCGTTGCAGAGTTGCATCCCTTGGTGTGTCACAACATATGACGATGTGGTCAGATCATAAGAAAAGAACCTCGGACAGTAAGACAATGTAAAGCCAATCAAAATGATGCATTCTCTTTATCCTTCAGGTTAATATTATTGACCGTAGAACAGACACTATTATGAATAACAACAACCTTATATTAATTGCGCTAAGGTAATTCAGTTGACGTATTCTCGGAGAAGACTATTCTGTCCATAATCACACAACAACACTGAAATATTGGATTTCCGGACTTGTACAAGACGAATCGATAATTAACTACATTCCTACAGACATTCGTCTAAATAATTTATTATCTTTGTATTGAATATATTGTCGACGTAAATACACAGCTTTCGTAGTAAAAGTTAGAGTTGTCACGATATCTGGTTAATCTTCAATTATCAACATTGCTGTTAAACTATTTTTCTCTTTTTAGCCATGTCAATGGTTAAACGCTTAAAAGGTGTGAGTCGTCACACAGGTAGCATGACAACTGCTTAAGTAAATGTTTAGAAAGAGATGGCACTACTTGAATGTTTAAGGTCGACAAAGACGTTTGGTTTTTCGCTGGCGCCAAAGTATTGTTCTTAACGAAAGGCTGAATCACTTCAATTAGTGTCAATTTAGCGGTGAAATACCAGTCATTTAACGCAACGCCAGATGGTCAGATGTACCGTGCTAAATTGCAGTCGGAACCGAAGCAAACATAATAACATCTCTTGACCATCGTGGTGTCTGGTCACACCAAGACCATGTTGGTCAGCTGCGCATGCGTGCGAGTCAACCTATCTCGCACCAATCATTGGGTCAGAAAATGGATCACCCAACTGCAAAATTGAACGTCTCATGTTTTTGCTCTCGTGAACCTGTTATAACACCACTGGCTTCAGAAATAGACATGCACTGTTTTGAAATATATCACACATGGGCATGTGTATTTCTATAGCCGTCAGGGTATCAAAGCGAAAGAGACATTATGTATGAAGCTGGAGACTACGGATGAAAAGTGGCGGTGCTTAACAGATGATAATTTACTCGAATGGATTACGACATCAATGGAGCCGAGAATAGACATTGTTATTTCTGATATATTAGACACAAAGCCAGACTCTGTCAATACACACGGTGTTTCAAGTGAGCCGTTGGCTGCATGTACATGATCACAAGACTATGGGTATCTGTCACGCTCCTAGGATATAGACAACTCTCTGCATTCTCTAATCTCTTAAGCACTCGCAGACTTGCTGAACAAAATGTACAATCGTGATATACACCTCTTTTATGACTATCAATGATATCGACAAAATATCCATCCTCCTGATTCTAACACTTCACAGTCCTCTCGTCAACACTGGCATAGCAATGACTTTATGATACACGTTTCTTAAAGAATTAAATGCATGGATGAAAGTACCTATTCAAGTGCATTTTACTCTTCAAAGACAAACCATTTATAAGTACCTTTTATGGTTTATCAATAATTATCTGTGCCCAAACATTAGAACCTCTTGGAAATGCCCTAAATCTGTGATTGTGAGATCGATCCCTGGTTCTAGTGATTATGTTTCTGTGATGTGGGTCCTACCATTATATATCCTAAGGCTTAATGTATTAGTCGAACCTGTTACTCCGGGATTTCCCCCCACCTTAAGCAGACATGCCGTGATATATCTGTAGTGCTGTTCAATGGGGACCTAACTCATTGCCATGTATGAGTCGAAATGCTTATCCTTGTCGCGAATACATGGAGTCATCACCGATTTTCAATCCAGACCCATTAATCATTAGCGTTGACATTTATATTCACATTAATATGCAAGGGAGCTCAAGTGTTTTTTAAAGTGTACATGCCCTTGAACATACGTGATTCAAAGGAAATAGACATGAACACGACTTGATTCACGGGGGATCTACAAGACCCCCTTTCAGTAACTAATCGATATTAGGATCTTACTGAGAATAGAGTTTCTGTGACGTCAAAGACAACATTTACAATCATGTTCATTACATTTAACCCATCTAGGATTACATGCTATACGCCACACGGGCATGAGCGCCTATACACATAGAGTAACAGCTCGATGAAATATGCATTGTCCATTATAAACTGTATTTCGCAACGTCACTTGAGCGGAGGCCACATGCATACCACCTGCGGGTATGATTTATGAAGTGGTAATCAAGGTGCTCGGTGGATGAGGGCCCCTGTGGCTGCAGCTCTCAGATGGGAGACTGTGGATGGTAGATGGTTACTGTACCGGGATGCGGTTCTGGGTCATACGAACCGACGCCATCTCGGCAGTCTGGGACGTCTAGCTGTATCTGGTGCCAGGACATACAGTTTTTAGTGGACATTCTGCTTTGGTGTAATTCTGCCAGTTTCAGAACATAGATTAGACATTACATTATGTCTTATGTGTCAGTAAATAAGCTCTTTTCTTTTAGTGATGACTTTATTTCCAGATATATTTATTTCAGGTTGAGAGGACTGAATTAAATGAGCTAACGGAGTCTGATAATGATGTCTTTCTGAATTCTAAATTCCACTTTTCGTTTATACAACTGTCTCTTAAATTTGTTTTCGGTCATGTTTAATAACTTGTCTTAAAGAGATGGAACACTGGAAGCTATCGCTCACCATGTGCAATACAACATCCATCCCGATACATGAATCCACTCCACATTCGAGACTCCCGACTTCACATAGCGACACACGAGTATATTTAATGTCGAGGCATCCGAGTAAAGACTCGGACGACGCAGTTTAACAGAATCCTAACTTGTCATTACGAGGACACCGAAGACAGATAACAGTAAATCCTCACTGCAGATGCAATTTTCGATTTGTACAATACTTTGGAGAATACTGGTACTTCCAAATGTGAAATGCTTGCAGTAAAAGTGTTGGACAGAGATCGCGTCGACACGGTGGCTTCAATATGGAGTTCACTATATGCAACTGTGTCATTCGACTAACGCTTAGTCTATGAATGTATATAATTTGTATAGTAACAAACACATCAATTAACCTGAGGAATCTAGACTTTATTCATTTAGGGCTTTAGCATTGCAGGGAGGGGGTGGGTGGGTGGGTAGGCAGTAGGGAAAACAATATTCAGGGACTGCGACTCTCAGTTCGTTTCAAGTCCTAGGCAAGTGTACCATTCGTTGGATTTTCCAGTATCGCTTGACTCCAATATTCTCTGGACCCCATATTATATATATAACTACATTTTAATAAAAACAAAAGAAACCTCATTACAATTTCATTTCAAGCTCTTAATGTAACTTAAAGTCATTTTGTTTTGTATAATTTCGGCTTAGATTTTGGGATCTCTGGAGTTATAGTCACAATTCTCACAACTAAACTACTCAATCTTCCAACTTCAAAATAGCTTGTGGGTTTTACCGTTATATGCAAAAACGTTTCCTTAACTTCAAACTTGAGCTAAAACACTCCTACTTATTTTCTACAAAGGTTAAACGTCCTTTATAAAACCTAAAACACATTATTCAAATTAAAGGAGAGATTTAAAACCTAATGCATTTTTAGATACATTTGAGAAATTCGATTAAATATTTGCATAACTATTTGCAAATATTCTTTCATCTGTTCGTTATATTAAGAACACAAGAAAGTTACAAGTCGCCAGAGTGATTGATCGCTGGATTGCGCACTAAAGTGCCTTATTTAAATTGGATATAAAATACAGGCACCGAATATTTTAACATGGGAAGCTAATGCACTCGCCTATGACAAGATGGAAACATAATCTTTAAATTTGATTAATTTGAGCGGGTAATACTACAGTAAAGAAAACCTAGATCACAAGCTGCTGACAAAAAGTCTACACACACATCAAAGGCATCTACCAAGTAGACGTTTGTGTTTAGTGTTGGAGATGTAAATGAAATCATTATAAAACACACTAACAGTGGATGTATTTTGGTTAGCAAATATATACGTACTAAGAGGGTAGCATAGAGGTGAATCAGGTATATTTCTACTGAAGTTTATCGATGGAGTTGAGTTGTTGAGTTGTGATCACTTAAGGTATCATCTGTCGTTTGTTACACTGGTTGATGCTCAAACCGAGTTAGTGAGCACGCCCTTCAAACAGTATTTCGTTGTCCATGGATAAACGCCTAGATATATGCAGGTGTGTTATAATTCTGGTGAACCTTGTGTAAATTTAGTCTCGTCCCGACATGGTTGACATAATCACAACTCACTCACTCACTATCTAGTTCTGGCGAAGCCCACACAATAACATACCAGAGCCGAACAGTGTTTGGTTACTGGGACTATTGAAAAAATGCAACATATTCTAGTCTTCACAAAATGCAACATATTCTAGTCTTCACAAAATGCAACATATTCTAGTCTTCACAAAATGCAACATATTCTAGTCTTCACAAAATGCAACATATTCTAGTCTTCACAAAATGCAATATCTTCTAGTCTTCACAAAGCGCAATTACAAAAAGCAATTGCAGAATTGTTAGTCAATAAAATCTTTATACATGTTCATGGACATGACTTGGAACAGATTTTTGTCGCTTTTACAAAAAAAATAATACATTCCTGCAATTAGGGATGCAGTTCGTCATCAGGGTTGAAATAATTATTATGTGCCTCAGAGAGACACTATTGACATGTCTGAAACTACCAGATCCTAATGACGTGGCTGCATACGAGTACTTTCTAACGGTGATTTCGACCCCATAAAACCATTACCAAGGCACATATGTACACAGCCTGGTTCAGACAGACTGTAATAAGTAGCTAATTATATCATAAATTACCATGGATTAGCCACGATTAAAAAGATGCTAGCCAAGTCCACAGGGTAGGCGCCATGACATCAGGTAGTCGATGACGGATACGTGGTGTGTAATTTTGTAATGGAAATAATTGCTTTGTTAGAGATGAAATAGATGCATAAGATACCTTAAACCCATCTCCCTCTCTGACATCTATTAATCCTATGCAACCAAACAACATATATTGACGTGAACTCGACTTGTATTTTCACAGTTGGGATTATAAAATTATCTCACTTTCCTGACAATGTTATCCTAAAAAATGGAACCGCTGAAATTGCATAACCAACTTATTGAAAAAATGGAACTGCTGAAATTGCATAACCAAATTATTGAAAAAATGGAACTGCTGAAATTGCATGACAAAACTATTGAAAAAATGGAACTGCTGAAATAACATAACCTCATGTCCAAGGAACTTCCACTGCAAGCTTAATCGTTGTATCGTGAGAGAAAGAGAAGTTGTAGCAGTTAAAAGTTCATGCTTGTTTGTTACATAATACATACCAAATCTTCATGAACTAGCTCATTACTCTGTATGTCAAGAGTATCATGGATACAGCAGACAGTGAACTGAGCCTAATGGAGCATCTAATATCCCTCACAAAAGCTTGATACGATAATAATATAATCTGGATCCCTAGAATCTCTTTTAAAACAACACGAAAGCCACTACGATGGTAAGGGCTGTAACGATAGGAGTGCATTTAACATTAAGGTTACCAACTTGTACAAGCCAACGTGGTGTGGAATAACTTGTAAACTGCCGCCATTATCGTACATTATTTTGATGCCGATTTACATGATGCGTGAGTTGCATATACATCAAAACATATTCTCCTAAGAAACGATCAAAGAGATTTATTATGCCGTGACGTCCGGTTGTGGTCCTGAGACCAACAGCTCTGACACCTAACACAGGAATCCCGTCCCCACTCAGCGCCAAGTTCAACGCAAGAAATATGAAATAGACAAAAAAATCTCTCCATATTGTTTGGTCCAATATCTTACTGTTGTCGGCCAGAGGTTCAATTGAATGGCAAACCAAATGTCTATTATCTTGGACCCGTGTTTCTATGTGGATGGACAACTAACGAGTCCATAATAACATTTGTAGAGCTCTTAATATCAACCTTAAAGACGCTCAGCACAAATTATGCGCAAAACATTTTTTACCCGGTTAACCCAAACTGCCTGTGAACACTCACTGAACGAACTCACTTGTGTAAGTCGAGACCACATGTATCTCATGTGCTAATTGTGGGGCAGGACTAGTCTGTCTCACAGTCCCTGAACCACAATAATTTCCCTACTGCCAAGCCCTCTCTCTGCAGTGCTAAAGCCCTAAATAAAGCAAGTCTAGATTTCCTCTGGTCTGCCTAGGGCTCCTTTTCAATATAAATCGGCTTGTTTGTTACTATCAAAATTATATATATTCAGAGACTAAGCCTTAGTCTAGGGCAGGACTGACGTCCTAGAAACTCTCAGGAGTCAAGCTGTCAAACACGGTCACCCATCCAAGGACTCCCCGTGACCATCATGATTTCTGACCTTTGCTCTCTATGAACAAGACCATACACCAGTTTTCATGTAAGTGAAAACAAATTTCCCGAACTGTGGATTTAGTTGTCATGTATATGAAAGGTATTACTGTATATATTCTTCATTGATCATACATATATTTCATTATCCTGATGTCTAGTTTCTTATACACTACCCCAACTTCTGTACGAGACATCTAGTATCTTATACATTACTGAAATACCACATGTGATAATTAGTTTCTTACAAATTACCCGAATACTGCACGTGAAATCTAGTTTCTCGTATTTTGTTTCAAATGCATTCTTCATAGCCGACATGGTCGTTTTATACCCGAGATGGGATTTTGAAGTTACTCTGAACAAAGTCAATGTTTGTCCAGATTGAGTGTAGTGGAACAATTATCCCACACCGTGTACGCGTGGGCTTTAAATGGTCGCAATCATAATAATCAGTAACTAGGGCATACCACATGCCATACGTTAACGCCCGTCATTAAGCCACGAAACGCTGAATGTCATATATAATGTACGACAGACATTTAACATGAAATGTATATGACATGTACCATCCCTGATTGATTACACGTCTATCACTTATCTGGCGGTATATTAGTAATGATTCAGGAACATATGTTGCCTCCCCTGCAACATGATACCAGTGAAATAGACATGTACAAGGTTACGATCTCCTGTGCTCATCTAATGTAGTGCATTGTAAACATGTGCTATTACGTGTTATAGGTGGTGCGGTACATTTCACTTGATATCATCATCCACGTGTTTGAGGCGATAATTAAGAAAGACATCAAACTGAGGTGTGGGGTGAGTGAGTTTGGAGGGGTCTTAGGAAGAATGTGGGGAAAGGAGTTGCGTAAGGTGATGGAGATTTGTGGGGTGGAGGGCTGGGGGTGGTGGTGCAATTTGTGAAAGAGACTAATAACAACTGGGTGTCGTAAGTGTAGGTGGGTGGGTGGATTGGTGTGTAGAACAGGTGAGTGTAATTGGTGATAATTCTAGGGAGAAAACGAAGAGTGAGAGAGATGGTGAGAGGGGGATAGATAGAGTGAATGGAGAGAGGGGAGAGGGGTGATAGATAGAGTGAGTGGGGAGGGAGAGAGGTATTATGCAACTGTACCCGCGAACTCAGATTTCTAAAACCCGCTCGTACTAGAACAAAGTCATATGATATCAGTTAAGATAACGTAATGAATATTCGTACGATATGTTAAGACAAAAAACACAGTTATGCGTCGTGCGCGCCCCCTTCCCTCCCCACGTCATCCCAGCGCATATCCCCTTCCCTGCAGCATCCTTCAGAAGCTGCATACCACACTCGCACGTGTTCTGTAACCCGATATTACACCAGTAGTTCCATGGGGGAGACACACTGGTACACACACACATGTCGCAATGCACAGGAATCTGGTCAAGGATGAATGCTTAATGTCGAGAGTTTCGTCTCAGTCTTCATCCAACCTTCATCAGTCTCTATTGATTTATGTCCATCAGATAGTGGAACTAGTTCTTTAAAGGATAGCACCGAGTACCTTTTATATAAGTACTTACTGTAATGGATCAACAGACACTGATAGATACATCCTATATATGAGCCCTGTACAGTAAGAGGAATAGACAGGGCTAAGAGAGGGGATGTTAATGGGGCAGTTATATCATTCTATATTCCACTCAGCGTAATGATAGCACATCTCAAGGATGGTTTGAAAGTAAATATCTTAAGGTGGTGTTAATGGTTTTATGTAAATTAAATTCTACGAGGCAAGTCGAACAGTTACGTCACAACGCACTGGAACACATGCTATGACATCATCACCAATATCCGTTTTAAAGAAGTAATCTTCAGCTGTGTAAGGTTGATAGTAAATACAGCTGTTTAGCCTATCCTAAAATGAAACTTCTCACATATCTAACAATAAATTGGTCTTTAGCACACACCACAACGTTCAGTGCTGGGACCATACGCGTGCTTAGTTGCATCGTAGGATTGTACCGATAAGATCAAAACAAACACCGATCTCGGAAGTTACGGAATGCACAAATGGTTAATATTTTATTAAGCCCAGCGGTTTGTTTACATCGACTAGAGACGTGATCCCTACCTGGTTGAAATGCAAAGATAATTAAACCTGAGAACAATATAAAAACCAATGTGTCACAGTGTGGGTCCGCACTGTGTCAAACATGCAGCCATTCGTCCTACATGATTTGTATGTACTGACATAAGCTAAAACTCGTGTATCGATTGGTGTAATTTCATGTAAATGTGTTATTAGATATGAGTGACTAAAATTGCTATGGCCTATATTAGAAACATCAGCTCCATGGACTAATGACACAAACAGTGTGTTATAAGTTTTAAAACAGACAACAGTTCAATGACTTTGTCGACTGTTGACAAACACACTCAGAAGCATAGCTGATTTCAGCACGAGATTTATTAGTAAGTTGTAAACTTGAAATAATTAGACCAACATCAGATTGTTTTTGTTTTTGTAACAGAAAATACGCGAATAACATGAAGCCAAATGGGGACATAAGGAAGATATAGTCTCCCTCTGTGAATCACTTCACTATCAAGGGTGTAAAAGTGCCCTGCAGATATGGGGATAGTGATGAAAGCTTCTACTCACGTCTCGTCTCAACAGTTTTGCCGTCTGCCACAAGTCGCGAAACTTCAACCCGACAGATCCTCCAAAGGCCGGAGAAAGCTTGAACAAGGTACCTGCGGCTTGCATTGCGATACACACCTCCCGGTATTGATATAACTAGCCAGTTATTGGTACAAATTGCCACAATTTGAAAAAGAAAACCTACAACGGTACCCACAGTGGCTACTATGAGCGCTCTACGCTCGAACGAGGCCTGCGCCGCCATTTTGTAGGATCCTCAGCGTAAACCGATCTGTTAGCAGACGACAAAGGATTTGTCTGCTCGGTACGTCCGCTTAGAGGCACGGCTAGGCCAGAATTGGTAGGAAGCACGCTGGGTGAATGCAAAGGCCAGTTTGGTTCCTCGGCTGTCCGTGACAGTCATCCATTTAAAACTTATAATTCATGTTTTTCAAAATACGTCAGTTCTAGTCAAGCACCAAGCTGGGTTTTCATCGGAAGTCAATGCTGGGGTTCCTGGTTCGGTCGGCCGAGTGCATGGTCGCTCTTGTGTTTACTGTACATCGATCGGACTCGTCCACCGGAAATATGCTGCCTGATTTGCTTCACGTGAGCATGGGGAGGGTAAATTCCTCCATTCTCCAGACTGGTTACATCTTTGCATCCCCACTGACCAGATGTTGTGATATAACGGTCACACGTGCAGAAGATAACCGATGACCAGCCCAGTCCTCGTTACGGCCATATGGGTGCCAGGTATAAACCATTTAAACGTATCGATCCGCCCTCTAAGCCCTCTGTACACACACTGATACGTATCTGAGGGATGAACATACGTTGGGGGGACATTAGTAGGCGGGTTAAAGCCGATGCACTCCTACATTATTGTTAGAGTAAATCATTAATTAAATCGTTCGTGTGTGTTGATTGAAAGTACCATGACGATGTTGCAATGGATACGGTAGCTGCTGTAATGGTGTACCGGTAAAATTGAAAAGGAGAGGTATTCATACAGGCGTCATGCCTGTTTACCTATCAATTCATTTATTGAATAAAATATTGTTTAAATCAGATTGAAAAGAAATAATCACGAAAGTTATTTAACTTATATAATGACTAGTTTTATTGTACGCTTCTTTGAACAATATCACGAACCGAGCACCGATACTCTTCTTGCAGAGATTTGACAGAGGAACCAAAGGCCTCTCACAGACCCGCGATACCCGTGAAGATCCGGGTTAGAATTGATCTTCAGTAATCCATGCTTGTCGTAAGAGGCGTTTAACGGGATCGGGTGGTCAGGTTTGCTGACTTGGTTGACACACGTCATCGGTTCCCAATTGCGCAGATCGATGCTCATGCTGTTGATCACTGGATTGTCTGGTCCAGACTCGATTTATTTATAGACCGCCGCCATATAGAGCGCGGTGTTAAACAACAAACATGGCCCGCGAGGATATTTCATAAAAAACCCACCACCTTTAACTGTTCTATGGTCCATTTCTCACCCCTCCTTCTCCAACTGTTTCTCATTCTCGTTTATAGTATCCATTTCGCGTTCCTTTTTAACGTCTAGGAATAATTCCCCATCCCATCTTTAGTCCAAAAAACCCATTCGCACCCCTTTTCTGCTATACCACAGATTCTCACCACTTTTCAACACACGCATACAAGTCTCACCCCTTTTCAAACTCTAAGTTCTTTTTTACTCAAGGTTTCCTTGACAGGAATATTTTAATTATAAACACAATGAATAAACGTGGGCGCTTAGAGCCTGGCACAGTATGTCAGTATCGTCACTGTGTCAGATGAATGTGGAAGGGAAACCAAACTGGCCCTGTCGACTCGGGCACATTATATGGGAACGTTTATGAAAGATTCGACAAGGGCCAAAGGAGATCGGGACCATTGTGATGTGTTTGTCCAGAAGCTCGATATCACGAGCTAACCTTAGTTTCAGGTCTCTTTCCCATGTGACTCTGTATGTGTGTGTTTGTGTGCGTGCGTGCGTCTTAAGGCCAAAGGCCAGGGTCCCGATCCACAAATCATTCGTAAAGTTACAACCTGTCGTAATTCTATGGTTTACAATGTAGTAGCGCTACGGATGCTCTGTGTATCGGCACCCAAGAGTTCATTCCACACATAGGTACAATGTGGTTTCTAGGAACAGGCGATTCACTCACTCATTACACGAACAATACATTGTACAATTAAACATCACTTATTGCAAACATTTCCTTTTAATTACGTATTCTTCTTCTGAGGTTGTTATTTAAAAAACAGTTTGATAGTCTGAAAAGTGAATACATTTCGTATGTGTGGCTTGAGCAATACCTGATCCCTTTAATGATGAATCACACCTTCCGGTTTTGTCGATCACGTATCCCTCCACGACAAACGAACATGATGCTGCTCGGAAAAAGATATTAAATTTTGTGTGTCTAAATTTAATAAAAATATTTTCAGTACGACCTATTTCAATTTCTGCATTAAGAAACGCAGGTGCTGGACCGACAAACAAACACGAAAAATAAGAATTAAAATATTTTTGGATCAAGAAAAAGGTCGGTCTGCTTTGAAGCGAATAATTGAATATTTTCTCTGATGTTATTTTCCTTCAACAGCTCGTGTATGATTAGACTTATCACAGACCCCATGGGAACAATGCTTCAGGGAAGCATATTGATCCCAGCCAATGTACGGCATCGTTTTGATTCTATTTTAGGATCGAAAGTTGCAAAGTTTAATTATTGATGTAAACGATTGTTCCTTGGGGATGCAAAAACTACCGCCGAGTTAGCTTCAAAACTGAAACGGATAAAATAATTTCTCATCGATTAGGGGAGTCGGGTTGAGGTATTTTTGAAAAATAAATGTTATCTCCTGGATTAGGACAGATCGAGTCTTCTATTTTCAGATGCATTTGCCATGATATCATGGATTAGGAAGTTAATCTGAGTTGAGATGATGCAATTATGTAGGTCACTTTGAGACCGGGTTAGAATATTGATCTTCAGTAACCCATGCTTGTCGTAAGAGGCCACTAACGGGATCGGGTGGTCAGGCTCGCTGACTTGGTTGACACATGTCATAGGTTCCCAATTGCATAGATCGATGCTCATGCTGTTGATCACTGGATTGTCTGGTCCAGATTCGATTATTTACACACCGACGCCATATAGCTGGAATATTGCTGAATGCAGCGTTAAACAACAAACAAACAGTTTAACATATGTTATATTTGGGATTACACTGATTTAGTAACGTACAGATTCTAGTACTTTTTGGAAGCCTCGGTGGCTGAGCGGTCTAGGCGGCTGACTTTGTGTGCTGGCGATTAGGTGCCTGACTCTGAGCGTGTAGGTTCGAATCCCGGATGGGACTCAACCCCAAAAGTACTAGAATCTGTACTTTACTTTAAAGTGTAATCCCAAATATATCATATGCTGCATTTGACCAATTTCTAAAATGGCAAACAATTTGATGAAGATTGAAAGCAGGATGTGATGCTGGGTGTTTATCACGTTGTATAAACCGATACACACGGTAATATGCTGTTGTAGCGTGAAACAGAATCACGTGAATCTAGGAATCGAACCGACGATTGTAGGTTTCTGTCACGCATAAGGGACGCAACTCTGTACAGTGAATTACATGGCCGTGGAAGGGTTGACGATGAACTACTTCGAAAGAATTCTTATCACACATGTATTAGTTTCCCCAACTTTTACCGTGACGGTGGAAACAACATTTATATATATATACTGTCAAAAGTCATTCATAAATATACCCAATTGTTACGTTTACTGAAATCCTATTTCCTATGTTCTTTACTATATATTCAGCAAACGTCGACCAACATCCCTTTATCTTAATCGTCCGGGTTTCATTTTTAAATGTTTAATGCTAATTGGGGCGGTGGGGTAGTCTAGTGGTTAAAGCGTTGGCTCGTCACGCCGAAGACCCGGGTTTGATTCCCCACATCAGTACAATGTGTGAAGCCCATTTCTGATGTCCCCCGCCGTGATGTTGCTGGAATATTGCTAAAAGCGGCGTAAAACCATACTCAGTCAGTCAGTCAGTTTAATGTTAATTTGCAACCCAGCACGTCGCAGTGTGTCGTGTGTGTGTGCACGTGTGATAACTGTCCTGGAATTAGGTTGATGAATATCAGTGTCAAGAAACACTATTCCATTACCATTTTTCAACTTTTAACAATAAATCAGCATCGCTGCTGTCATTTGATAGTTGACCCTGTGTTTCGTCTTGTACCGTCACCCCGGAACTAGTTGGACACTACCAGAATGTCTGTAGCCTAGGATGATTTATCTTCTCAACGTTTCATATGACAAGCGATTAATCAAAGGGTCCTAGAACTAGGTAGCAGTAGCACTTATATTGATGGTATTACGTGTATTTGGTCCGAGTGCAGAGTGTTGTCTAGACATTGTCAGGCAAGATGTATTCTTCCGCCTGGTGAACAACACGTGACTCAATAAAATATATTTCTTCTCCTCCTCTCCCTTCTTCTTTCAGGGGACAGGGATGTCCCAGTCGTCCAAAGTGTCGCAATAACCTGTGCAGAGTTGTCTCTCTTTGGCACCTCAGAAGGCTGTCATCGTTGGTTCGAATCCCCATTCGCCTCGAGTACAGCCCTATCTATATTCATTGGTTTCATCAAGGAGGCAAACATCTACGACATGTGTCATTTCGGTTTTCATTCCAAGTAAAGGAGACACGCAGTGATATGACTCGCATACCGTCCAAAGCGGCGTTAAACCCAAATCACTCACTCACTCTTCTTTCATACTCGACTCAGTAATCTCTGTCAGCAGTACCTGGAAAGTCGTAATGAAGACGTATCCCTGCACGGTTTCGTAGCCAACGAAGTAACGCGTGCCCACATTTCGTCTCCTTTCACACAGTGAAAGAAATTTGTGTCGAAGATATAATAGTTTAATTATGGCTGGAGGAAAATGTTTAAAAGAGATATATTTATAAACAAATGTGACGGATCCATCACCGTCGGATGTGTGCAACACAGCGATAACCTTGAGAAAATACAGATACAGCTATTTTTAGACCAAAGAGACCTTCCAGAAGCTAAATCGATTTTTCCAATTTATATAATCCAAACAAACGGTGTGAGCATATTTAGGCAGACAGTAGATCTGTTACTACTGGACATTGACGATGCCTATGGGATCACTAAACAAGCCTAACGGGATCAATGGAAACACCCGTCATGAGGGTAGTACTTAGTGGGCATTTGTAACATGTCTTGGAAGGAACTTAATGTGGCGTTGCATACATCTGTCATTGGTAACATCAGTCTGACGTTTTTCCTTTTTGGAAAAATGGAAACACAGCGAAGGTTCCGGTACATGTCAATGATGAAAAGTGGAAATATTAGTAAAGTGGTGACTAAATCAGTTTGATGCCAAAGAAAATAGTCATGGTTCCGGAGCTGTTTTCCCAGACATTATCACAGTTGATTCATATTGGTACTATCTACATATCTTCCATTTCTAACCATTATACACTCTACGGCTTAATGTATTAGTAATACCCATAACTTGGGAGTGTCTTTCCACATCAAGCTGGCTTGGTGAGTTGAAGTACTGTTTCGCGGCGTTAAAGGGCCGTGTTTCATTGCTGAACCGATTCTTGTCCTAGGAGGTGATTTACGGGATGGCTTGGTTTGAATAGCTGGTATATGCACGTCGTCGTATCCATTTTAATAGATCAATGCTCGTGGTGTCAATGACAGGAATGTCTGGCCCAGAATCCGTGTATTTACAGACCGCCGCCATTATGCTGGTACAATATGCGCGTTAAACAACAAAGAAAGACACAAACAGACAAATAAATAAACACAAAACATTATTTCGGAGCAACATGATCGGACATAATCAGTTTTCAATTTGACATATATTTATGACATCACCATAAATATTGCATTAACATCTTCATTGTCCTCCAGACGTGACAATATGTAATATATATCTCGAAGGGCCTACCCTAAGATCGGCAGATCGGAATATCTGTCTGGTTAACGGATGGAAGTCCTTAGTAATTGACTTGACGTGGATTTGGCCATGCATTCACTTGGGACAGATATTTCCGCATTCCCAAACGGGGACATGTGCAAACTTAAATCTGTTGGTCTCTGGTGTTATAAAGCCAGATTATAACCGACCATTGTGATGATGTGACATGTCGAGGGCTACGTTCCGAATATGCAGCAACGTGCGATACAGGGTTGCACCCTTCAGGCCCAGGAGGCCGTTGATCGTGGTTTAAATTCCTCGATACCCTGAATATGATCCAATTCCAGTCAGCGATGTGTTGGGTTTATCAAAAAGGGATCTGTCATTGGGATCTGTCATCAAACATTACCCGACGCTCCATGATAACGTCTCAAAGAAATCATTCCTTTGGTAAAACAGAGATTAAACAGCACTATCTATAGGGCACCTGTCAACCAATACTTCGTGTGAACCATGCATGGCACAATTCGAATCAATCTAACTCTGAGCTCGCATGAAGACCACGGAACAGTAGTTCACTACAAGACAGCTGATTTTTATTTATCAATACATCTGTTATATCTTAGGACAACGTGACAAGATGCGGATCCATGCACACTCGAATGTTATCCACCATGACGTCATGAGATGATGCAGATGCCACTCCAGTGATGGAAATTAATGAATTGTTTAACACAGTCCATTTATAATCCATCGATTTTCATCAAGGGCATGGCAGGTGCTTCCTTGGGTCACGTGACTTTGAAACCGTAATTTGACGTTTGGCATTTCCACAGAACCGATTTCTTAATGACAGCTACGAGGAACCAAGTCTTATTCTAGTTGTGGGGCTATTTCTGTTGCGAAATCAATTAAGACAAACATTTTGTTTCCGAAGGCTCGTTTGCAGGACGCTTCATTGTCTGTTTGTATGGGTAAAGTTAATAATGGCATCGTGATCAGAGGCCAGTTACCAATACTACAGTGTACTTGAGAATCCCATTTTCATCTCTCCCTGTTTGTGTGCGATACACCGATAGCTAAGCCAGCAAACTGCAGCATCTGACATAACGTGGTAACACTTGAACATGAGGTTTCGATATTTTTTACCAGAAATCATGACCATTAGGACAGATGTTTTAAGATAATTTCTAAATGGAACTCTATTCATGTACATGTAACTTGGTTTAATCAGTTACCCGGTTACAATTTCACAGCTCGAGCACAACCGTTCAGTCTTTCCGTCACGTCAACGTACTGATAATTAGCATTGCAGTTGTGAAGGAAATATAACTACCATGATTTATCTTATACCTTCAATGAAATGAAATGAAATGTAGAAGTTCTGTCATTGTGGCGAACCCCAATAACTACCATGAAGATTAGGGTATGGGTATAACACTAGTGTTGTAACCCCTATCACGATCTGTATAGTGTTGACGTAATTGACTGGAACCCGGGGTATTTATGAGAAAAGCAAGGTATTCACAGGTCGGTCACCCGACCCAGCAACATTAAACCTGTAGTTACTTTACTCATACACAACCACTCAAGTGTCCCTCAAGTGTTTGTTTATCTCTTATCTCAGACCAACGGATTAAAACATCATCCGTTGGCAACATCTTCCCCTACATTCTGTGACCAATTCTTCTCAACCTGTTCCCATCTGAAGTCACATCAGAACGAGATTCCCATGTCGGTCACCCGTCAACCGTGCAGCCGATCCATTTATGCTACAAGCACTGCAGGGGTCTCTCAAACGCTTATGTATTAACTAGTGAGTGAGTGAGTTGAGTTTTACGCCGCACCCAGCAATATCCCAGCTATATGGCAGCGGTCTGTAAGTAATCGAGTCTGGACCAGACAATCCAGTGATGAGCATCGATCTGCGCAATTGGGAACCGATGACGTGTGTCAACCAAGTCAGCGAGCCTGACCACCCGATCCCGTTAGTCGCCTCTTACGACAAGCATGGGTTACTGAAGGTTCATTCTAACCCGGACCTTCACGGGTCTTATGTATTAACTAAATGAATGAAGCTTTCTTTGCAAGAACTCGCACCATACTCCTTAAAAACTCGTTCCTTACCTTTCATTTGTACTAGGATGTGGTATATATATACAGAACAACCAGAAATTATTGAGAATTTAAGATTGTAATTGTTAAAAAAAAATTCACTCATTACTCACGTATTAAATGTGAATATAAGCAGAACATAACTCCAGATTCAAAGACAGGTGAACAGTTAGTATTTTGTCAAGTCACCATGGTCAGCAATGTAGGCTTCAATGCGGCGGGGCATACTACTGATCAAAGAAGTTAGAAAGTCGTGGTCCACTCTTCTTTCATTTCAGCAATATTTATCAGATTTTTCTTATTGACACTTTCCTTCATAAGTCCCCAAACATTTTCTATTGGATTTAGGTCAGGGCTATAGCTTGGCCAATCTAATAATGTCATATTTTGGGTCCGAAACCAGCCCTGTGAATGCTTTGAACGATGTTTTGGGTCGTTGTCCTGCTGGAAAATCCAAAACTTTCCATAGAACACGTGAGCAGATGGCAGTAAATGTCCCTCGAGAATATCTGTGTACCGCTCACTGTTCATATTCCCTTCAAATACACAGAGGGGCGTTGCCCCTAACACAGATATGCCTCCCCACACGTTAAATTTCGGACTGTACTTTGGGCGCTGATACAAAGGTTTTTCAGTTTGTTTGGTCCAGAATTTCAGTGTATTACGAAACAGCCACACAGAACTTTCATCTGAGAAAATCACATTGTCCCAGTTACAATGTCTATGCTGTAAGCACCAATTCAACCTTCGCTCCTTTTGTTCAGGTTTCATGATCGGTGACGGAATTCCTCGATTTTTCTGCCAACCCATTGCATGCAGCTCAGTTCTAATTGTCTCCTTACAGACAGCCACAGTTCCTCTATCAATCATATCCAGCCTTACGTTTTCTAAACTCCTTCGTTTGTTTTTACAAACAAGAATACCAAGCCGCCTCCTGTCATCGACAGTCAATTTTCTGGGCCTACCTGCGCCTCCCTGATGCTCAATGCCATATCCATTTGCAATATTTTTCAAAACACGATAAACAGTGGACAAAGGGATGCCTGTTCTACTTGAAATCACTTTAGCTGATCTGATGTCCTTGTTATAATACTCTAAAATCAACTTCCTCTTCTCTAAATCATCCATACTGAGAATCACTAAAAATGTCGTCTGCTAGCAAGTAAACAAACTGATGAAAAAGGATTAATGGAGTTGTCTCTCTTGAATGAAACCAAGCACTTGATAGCTGGTCAAGGTTGTTTATACTAGAAATCCAATTAAACATATTCCTAAAATTCTCAATAATTTCTGGTCATACTATAATATACAATATACATACATATATTATCTTTATGTCTATTATATCTCTGAATATCTATACACACACACACACACACACACACACACACACACACACAGAGTGACCTGTGAAGGAGGTCTGAAACTAAGGTGATATCGAGCTTCTGGACAAGCCCACCACAATGGTTCAGGTCTCCCTTGATCCTTGTCGAATCTTTCATAAACGTTCCCATATATCTGCCCGAGTCGACAGGGCCTATAGACTTGTCTTGTTCTGTATCCATCTGTCTTCCTCATTCTCAATTTTCATACCCAAATCTTCATCCCATGAGAAGTTGCCCATCTACTTTCCCCACTCAATGTTGACCCTCGATCCCACTGGAAACAGTCCATAGTCCTTCCTCATTAGACATTGGTCTTCAGCCTGTGTTGATCAGTTCTGAATCTGCCCATCGAGAATAGCCCCCCCCCCCCTCCCTTGCCCCTACTCCTGATCTCCGTCATCTTTAATTCTTATAACCTCATTCATGAATGTTATATAATTATACTGGCACTGCAGCTGTAGGTCCCGGCTATAAATGTCTAAAGGTCGTATTGCACATTGACAAATAGGTATACATTGAATATCCTGTAATCGGAAGTGCATATTGGTCCCTGTTATCCAAGGAAGAAGGTACTACTTTGATTTGTCAGGTAATGGGACCAGACTGTAAACGCGGAGTAATGAATTTCAAAACCTATGCGCAAACAGTACATGCAAACACTAGTCTAGCTTCTGCTTACCTACAAACATCAGTTTTCGCCTCCTTTTAACTTCTGTCACTATACCAAGTTAGACAACATTCTCGTATCTGTTCCCTTCTGAATCGCACCTTCTGCTAATTCTCTCCTCCCTTCTCTTGAAAACCATTTCTCTGCCAAGTTCTACGTCAGGCAATAAACAATAAAGAATTCCCCCACTTTAAATTCCCTACCCAATTCATCTCTTCAGGACTCGCCAAAGCGTATAAGCTGATTTTCACATTGTTACAAATCATTTCGAATTTACCTTTGCCTTTTTCTTGTTATGAACACCGGTACCCCTCAAAACTATCCACAACCCTCTTCTGTCTCATGCCTACTTGGTCACACAGCAAGAATACATCTCCATAGTCATAATTTCATTGTTTCAGTATGCGTGTTGCTTTAAGAAATATCAAATAAGTGACTTAAGTTACAATTCAATAATGTGGGCAAAACGGTGGACATTGTGCACGTCCCCGCAAAACTGCAAGTAAAGCGTGTATATATTTCTAACTTGTACTACCAACGAGGATGGTTAGCAGTCGTTAACCTATCTATCTATCTCAACGAAGAGTTCAATGCTGTTACTTTCACAAAGGCGATCTGGTTGCCACATTCAAGTCCTCAGTTAAGCGTTTAAAACCGTTTATGGTTGACATGTGGAGAACATTTCCAAGTTTGACGCATCAGTGACGAATTGACCTTCTATGCAAATATCTGTTTTACTTGTACCATGTCTACATGCCCATGACATAGTCAGAATCTCAAAAACGAAAGGGCTTTGTAGTGTTTATCTTATTTGACTCTGCATTAGAACGCGGATTTTCAGTCGAGTACCAGGGGAAGTCATAAACCGACTTCTGGACGAAGGGGTGCAAGAAGTACCGTTTTGCTGAACACTCGCTCCTGGTATGGTGCGGACTGGTAAGGTCCACAATGTGTGCTGCCAATCAGTCACTCGGCATGCAATGGTAGGTGTCATTTTGATGGTGTCACTAATAGAGCTGTGACGATATACCGTAGTATCGATAATTGTGGTACTTTATCTGTCGATAAATACATCGATACGTTTTTTTCGTATCGTCATATGTATCGTTGACCTTAAAATTGTTAATTTTCATTAGATATTGACGGTCTTGCTAATGAAATATGATTTTTTTAAAGAATATAACTAAAGAAAGCACATCGTGATATGCATCGAATCGAATCGTATCGTTCCAAGATATTGCGATACGTATCGTATCGTGAAATGTCTGTATCGTCACACCTCTAGTCACTAGGTGACTGGGTAGTGTCACACTAAACACTACCCAGGTCACACTAAACACTACCCAAGTCACACTAAACACTATCGAGGTCACACTAAACACTACCAAGGCACTAAACACTACCCAGGTCACACTAAACACTACCCAGGTCACACTAAACACTACCCAGGTCACACTAAACACTACCCAGGCACCCAGTTCCACGACAGTGACACCAATCAATACAATATGATGGGGATATGTTGACAGGGGCGTACCCAGGAAAGAAATGAAGTGTAGGCACAACTGGACATGCGAGTGAGCGTAGCGCACGAGACTTCTAGTGGGGTTTGGGGGCATGTCCCCCCAAGAAAAATGTTTAAAAATGGTTGCTCTAGACAACATTTCCTGCTATATTTTCCTGAAAAAAGCTTATTTCAAACTTTTTTTTATAAATATGTTATCATAGGAAAGTTACTGAAATTGAACTGATACATTTAGTATTCTAACAAAAACATTTATGACAAAAACAGCTCTTTCAGCAAAAGCTTTCTATTCGGCCATAAAATGTTAAGTACCAGCTGATTTACCGTTTATCAAAATAAAAAACAACAACAACATTCCATGAATGTTGTGTGTGTGTGTGTGTGTGTGTGTGTGTGTGTGTGTGTGTGTGTGTGTGTGTGTGTGTGTGTGTGTGTGTGTGTGTGTGTGTGTGTGTGTGTGTGTGTGTGTGTGTGTGTGTGTGTGTGTGTTTACGGGCATGTCTCTGGACATGGATAAGTGAAACTGATGACATACGGACATCACCTATGATGGACCGAAGGTACGTCTTGATTTTCCTCATTGCTCTGAAGGATCTCTCGCTATGCTGATGGGCATAGTGGTGAATAGCCGAAACAATTAATAGTGGTGAATAGCCGAAACAATTAATAGTGGTGAATAGCCGAAACAATTAAGTGTAGGCACGTGCCTAAAGTGCCTAATGGCAGGTACCCTACTGGTTGTCACAATGTAATGTGTTCCTTCCTATCAGGACTTTGAAATCCTAGTTGATAAGTAAAACACCTTGTTTTAATGATAGAATACTTCAAGTTATTTGGTTATCAACTTGGTTAATAGCGCTTTAAATACTACACCTGCACATTTTGTCTTTCTGGTGGTTGCAATCAACGTGCCCATGTTGCTAAATATAACTTTATAAGTTTTAGTTTGTAAGTACATGGAGCTATCTTGGTAATTGATCACCGTGGTTTGGAGAGAACTGTAGTTAATATTTCACTGACATCAACCACAATGCGGCTACAATATGAGATATGTGTATTTCCATGATGCCTATTGATTGTTTTGTCTATGCTGGTAAGGAATGTCCTGATGGCCATGTGAATTATGAATCATTGTTAATCCCTTGATCTTCCTACATGGGCGTGGTTACGTGGTTGACTGATCCGTTGATGATGATGATGATGACCTTGTCACGTTCATTCTTTACCCCGGCTTACAACATACTGACATGCACTGAAGATGATCACGATGACGTGCGTCCTTTTCATTCATAATTGAATTCAATACATGAGGTCGAAAATCAGTAATTATTGAGTGCAAGGTATAATTTGTATAGTGCAATCGCCAGTTTGTTGAACCAGAGAACATTAAGAATTCAGCAATGCGTTTATTTACAATTAGGACTGGTTTGGTCAGATTAAAATATAATTAGATACTGTGAATTCACATTTTTTCACCATTCAGGTAAATGTTTTCATTTGTTTGTACGTAGGTGAGATCATTATACTTTTGTACATCTTTGGTGTCTTGATGCACATAAACAACTAGAAACAAATGAATTGTCTACACATAACAGAATCCAGACAGTTTTGTGTCTTTGTCAAAGCTCAGTTTTCAATTTGTCATACATTTACGACATTGCTACCCGAGCATTCGTTGTCATACATTTGTGTACACAGGGATCCAGATTGATGCTCATGATGTCAATCACTGGGTTGTGTGATCCCGATTATACGATTTACAGACACCCGTAATAAAACTGGAACATAGCTGGAAGCCGAGTCAAACAAACAAACAAACAAGTGCTGGCATACTTGCATTTCTACTCCAGACTGTAGCTTTAATCCCCATTGTTGTAAGGATTAGTACGGTCCAGTAATCTTAATCCCTAAACAATACGTGCAGGCAAAAGGAGAACACCCAAAACAAGCAAACAAACACACGCCATAACGTGACCAAAACTAACCAAACATGTTTCTTGTCTACAGCTGCCATCATATGAACATTTTCCCTTCTGTAGTCAAATATATTCGGCTTACTTGTGTGATGGTAACAATGGAATGAATTGTTACTTTAGTGTACGGAGAGATGTACTTCGTATTCGTATTTGCCGTAAACGTACAAGTGAATCTAATCTGATATCAGTATTTACCGCGCGTCCGCTTGTCAGTCAATATGTCATTATTATCACTATTGATAGAAGTGACATTTGCTGGCGGATGAATTATTAATAACCGAATGATATAGTGCCAGTCGTAACATTTGACAGCAGATTCATTATTCCATATACAGTTCGAAAGTGATCAAGGTTGCTTGACGAAATATCTTTCCAGCTTATACCTGGACGAAATAGTCTGGGTCTATATTTTCAAAACGATCTTACCTACAATTAATCTTACGTCCAAAGATGAGATATGTCAAATTTAAAAAAAAATAGAATAGAAACGATAAACCCCTCCTAAATCCATAATATATTTCTGACAAAAGCAGCGTCGATTTATAATTCCGACAATATCACGAGCATGTGTTCAACAGCTGTAAGATACATTTTCAAAAACCTGTCGCAAATCATACAAAGCTCTTAACTCTGAAGTTCCTTCCGATGACAATTATGTGGAGAAATAAACCGTCACACACACAATGATCACATTGTCAGGGCACTACATTTAACTTATACATGTATTGTAATAGTTTTGGGACTTACAATGACTTCTGTTTAAAATGACCTTTAATTCCGAACCTGTCAGAGTGGATTGCATTGCGGCCATTACACTGAAGCCACGGGAGGTCACTCTAATGTTTTCCAGTGTGTTCCAGACTACATGTTGGTAACTTTATATGGTCAGAGTGAGCCTCTGCTAGTTAATAGTTTAAGTACATTTCATCACATCTATTTGAGTGACTTCTGCACAATCCTAAATGTATCCTTACGTAGACGTTTTGTTCTTATGATACCAGATTCCAACCTGGAAACAATACCATGCCTGTGACAATGCAAAGTCATTTTTCAATGTTTGAAATGTTATAATCAGTAAGTAATGAATTGCCACACGTTTATCACTAGAACTGAAATAATGTGCCAAAACAGTCTTAATTATTTTCCCTTAGGAGTGGACCACTTGCGAACGACCAGAACACCGCTGACAAAGTCAAGGATTAAAGTAATAACAACGACGCTACATCTGAACGAATAGCAGTTAAATGGCCTTCAAGATACGTGTTCAAGTCTGATATGTTCTAGGTTTGTAGTCAATACAGCTTATTGTTTAAATTTAAAAAAGACCAAAACCAATTATTTTTTTCAGAATCGGTCCACTGAATGCAAAAAATACAAATTATTGTGGTAAAAGCAGATGTCGAACTTATTACATTTTAATGACACTTAAAGTAAGGGCAACCATTATGTATTTACTTTTTGAAAACTCTATTTACGAGGAAACAGAGAATTCGAATAACTTCAGTTTGTGCCTGGGTATTATATTCCAAAGCTCGACTGAATTACAATCATTTATAATGTCGGTGTCATGTCGATGCCTCCATTGCCTAAGATGCCGCAGCTGCAGTACATAGTTTCATCATTCATTGCCCAGGTTCCGTTGGTCATGGTATAATGTCCCATATACCCCGACTGTTGTCCAAGGCTTGCCATAGATGTGTTAGTGTTATTAAACAGGTACCTGTCAACGATCTTCATTAAACATTTCCTCAAAATTGTGCCAGACACCAGATAAAACTCAACTTTGGTCCAGATAAACCCCTGTATACATAGGTTAACATGTTGCATAGGTCAATCACAACACAGCTGGTAGTCTTCTAGCGATCTCCAAACGGGGATGACTATGTTGGGTCACCAATCCAAAATTATTGTGATAGTAACAGTTATTTTGTATTATGGTGCAACAATCTGCCCAAATGACTAAATAGCATGGACCATGTCAGAGGACAAAGCTCAAACCAATTCTTTTAATGTCAATCGGAGAGTAATAGTATAACACCATCAGTCAGCCTATTCTGCTCCTGAATCAAACCATTCCTGAAAAAACATGCATAGCACTTTTCGAACTAATTCAGCATGATTTCCAATTAAGGCCAAAGACGAGTGGTAAATAAAAAAAAACCTACCAGATAACCATTTCTGATTTTTATTGATTCCAATACATCTGTTATACCTCAGGGCAATTATATGAACATGCAGTTCCATGCGGGTCCATGCGGGCTCATAATCACTCGATTGGTATACACTCTGGTGGCTTGAGAGGATGCAGTGATGGAGATTATGTATGAAGCATTAAGGTCTCTGGAAATAATGAATTGTAGACGTTTAAGACCATCCATTTATTATCGATTGATTTTCATCAAGGGCATGGCAGGTGCTTCCTTAGGTCACGTGACTTTGAAAGCGTAATTTGACGTTTGGCATTTCCACAGAGCCGTTTCCTTAATGACAGCTTCGAGGAAGCAGGTCTTACTCTTTTAGTTGTGGGGCTATTTCTGTCTCGGAATCAATTAAGGCAAACATTTTGTTCGCGAAGCCTCGTTTGCAGGACGCTTCATTGTCTGTTTGTATGGGTAAAGTTAATAATGGCATCGTGATCAGAGGCCAGTTACCAATACTACAGTGTACTTGAGAAATCCTGGGTTTGTATCTTCCGGTTTGTTTGCGACTCAGCAATAGTTCAGTTCAAGCATTCAAGCACATTTAAATACAAACAAGAACTGAAGTACAAAAGAAAGTTACCACCTAATGATTTTGGATCAGCCAAGAAAGACAACGTAAATATTTTGAAAAGCGTTTATATTGTGACCTTTCAGTTACAGACTTGGTGTTCATGTTGCCATAACACCACAGGTAGCCTTTGCAGTGCTGTGCGTTGGATATAAAAATATCATCAATTGGTTGAATTTATTGTGTATGTAATGAGTCAAGTACAAGCCAAGATTGCCAGCAGCAGAGCGAGAACGAGCCAGTGGAAGGTCACAGATGGGATGGCTTTCTGTGCAAGGAACAAAGGTGTTGAACGCTCGATCACTCGTCAACTGTAACCCTGAGGACACTTCTTTCATATTACAGCTACTCCATGTGTCTCACCCGTGAAGATCCGGGGTAGAATAGGTCTTCAGCAACCCATGCTTGCCAAACAAGGCGACTATGCTTGTCGTAAGAGGCGACTAACGGGATCTGGTGGTCAGGCTCGCTGACTTGGTTGACACATGTCATCGGTTCCCAATTGCGCAGATCGATGCTCATGCTGTTGATAACTGGATTGTCCGGTCTGGATTCGATTATTTACAGACCACCGCCATAAAGCTGGAATATTGCTGAGTGCGGCGTAAAACTAAACTTACTCACTCACTCACTCATGTGTCTCACAACTGCGGTTTTACCTCAGTGTCTTTAAATCAGATTTAAACGATGCAATGTTTCTGCCTAATTCTACTTCACTCATTTGACATAGGTTCGGGGTGAGTCTTCGTCTCTTATACACCTGCTCTTCCACTTTCCTGATTTAACCTCAGCCTTAGATGTCTCTTCATTCCTCCGCAATCTGCCCATCACTTCCCCCAATCCCCATTGTCCTTAACATGATCTCGTTAATTTCTGAATCAGTCCATCTGCTTTCCTAGACTGACGTTTACCCTATAAAATTCCTCTTTTCTGCTGAATTGGACCTTCTGCCTTCTTCATTCGGCATTGGTCATAAATGGTGCTTAGAACTGAATTATTGGACGTGTTTATTCAGAAAATATATGTTTGTTGTTTTGACGCCACACTCATCAATAGACCTGTCATGTGACGTCGGTTTGTAAGTAATTGAGTCAGCATCAGACAATCCAGTGATTGACTTAATGAACATCGATCTGCGCATGTGAAATAAGATGACATGCTCCAACCACGTTAGCGAGCATGACCAACCGACCCCTTAATCCGCTCTTACGACAAGCATTGGCTAATGAAGACCAGTTCCATCCCGAACCTTCACGGGTAAAACTCAGATGCAAAGACTCTACACACAATGTTATTGCATACAGATCTTCAGGTTTCTATAAACTATCGTTTTCACCGTCAAGCAATCAGAACTGCATTTAGGTTTCGTGAAGATCCTGGTAATAATTAATCTTCGGCAACCAGAGGCGACTAACGGATGGGTATCACTGGACTGTCTAGTTCTGACACGATTATTTACAGACCATATAGTACAGACCACACAGACCATATGATCCTGGGTGCGGCGTTAATCAACAACCAAACCAATCCAAAACCTACTAAATCTCACCTTCTTCTGATGCTGCCCTCACTCAATAGTACCCTCACTTTCAGTTTCCAACTTTCATCTCGTAAGTGTCGTCCTTGCCTATAATCTGTTTTACACTCACATTATTTCTAATTATTTCGATTTCAATTCTGCTTTTTATTGTTGACACCCAACAAAACCAACCATAACATGTCCCCTCTCTCTCATGAAGCTGGTGTATGTCATTTCCTTGGTCAGTTTACAATAATATATCCACATAATGATCAGGTGAGTGTTTCAAGACGCATATTTTAGAGACATAAGTATAGTGTGCTTATATGTGCTACAAACTGGCGCTTAAAAGATTTGTACCAACCGCTGACCACTTTTCAGGCTATCTTTGAAGATTTCAGAGACGGGTCATACATCTCCTAACAACATGGAAGACCTAAGTAAACCTCTCTTGATATTATATGAGAAATACGTGGAGGATATTTTCCAAATTTGAACAAAATTATGTCTGATGAAAATATCTATTTTAACTTGTATATTCCGTTTTACAGGTGACCATCTGACTAGCCTGTGAAGGTATTTGTCACCGTGTCACCAGTCAGGCAAGATATCCTTTTCACGAACCCTTGATATCATCACTATTCAATAGTGATCCGAACTCTTGTAATATAGTCGGAATCGTAAAGCGGCAGAACTTTCTGATAAACATGAATGGTATTTGGCACCTTTACTTCATTATTACTGTAAATATCCCATATGACGTCAATGGAACCTTATTGACAGTTCTGATACAATTTCCCTCAATGCACTACACTTATTTGTCAAGTAAAACTATAAAACTACCTTGAAATGATAATTATTACAGAAAATATGAAATTAGTGCAGTTTGAATACTGAAAACATAGATAACAGCACATTTGCGTCATCAAAACAACTTGGTTTCCGTAAGTGTCTTGTAAGAGACAACATTTGAAGCAACAAGATTTACCTCGTATTTAGGATTACCTTAAGTACCCCGTGGTCAAACTGAAAACAGTACAAGATAGCTGGGGAATGTGAGCTTCTGACACTCACTTCAGATTTACTGCCACAGAGGTAATTGTTATTTATCCTTCTTGGAAGGTAGCGGCAACCAGTTCACTCGCTCCACGGGACATGGATGACATTAGCGGGGGTAATTTATTTCCCTGTAATTCACTCATACGAAGAACTTGCTGCTGGTGGAATTTGTGTCGAGATGACTGCAGCTGGCTAACTATTCTCGAAACGTTCGTAGTCCTACGAACTTCTTAAACCCATTCTTAACACATTGGCTACGATAAAAGTTAAGAATTCTTAGGGCTACGAACGTTTCGAGAATAAGGGCCCTGTTTCGGTACCAGTCATGACTACACGTTCAATGAAAGGGACACATCCTTCTATAGTCAAAGGAATCCTTTTTACGATTTCAAAAGGCATAGTCTTCTGAATAGCTATTTTATAGTCATGATCCTACCTGCTGGTGACAGTCAATTAAACACATGCAAAGGCGAGTAAATTGTTCCGATTGAAACGATGTGATACAAGGTTGCCATGATTATTGTAATCAAACATTTTTATATTAGACAAATATTAAAATATATTGGTAAGGAACTAATGAAGCTTTAAATACTACATCTGCACATTGTTTCTGTTTGTGGTAATCAACGTTCACATGTTGTTAAATATAACTTCATAAGTTTTAGTTAGTAACTATTAGCACACATGGAACGATCTTGGTTAATTGATCACCGCATAAGTCGTGGTTTGGAGAGAACTGTAGTTAATATTTCACTGACATCAACCACAATACGGCTACAATATGAGATATGTGTAGTTCCATGTTGCCTATTGATTGTTTTGTCTATGCTGGTAAGGAATGTTCTGATGGCCATGTGAATTATGAATCATTGTTAATCCCTTGATCTTCCTACATGGGCGTAGTTACGTGGTTGACTGATCCGTTGATGATGATGACCTTGCCACGTCCACTCTTTTACCTTGGTGTATAACATAATGACATGCCCCGGAGATGCCTCAAATGACGTTTGAGTCACTTCTCGTCATCAAATATTGAATCCAATACATGAGGCAGCAAAACAACAATTATTGCGCGCAAGATATAATTTCTGTAGTGTGAACAGAAGTACGTTTAAACCAGAGTACAGACAAACCTGAACACAGAAAATAGATACATTAATGATTGGTGTTACATAGTAATTATGTAAGATACGCTGAATAAATATGTGATTGAGGTCAATAGGTTCAAATGTTACAATTTTGAATATAACTTCTTTATAACATTTTAAACGCCTACCTTTAAGACTATTTATATACTTTACAATAAAACGTTCTACAAATGTACATACATCAGTGACAGTTTAGATATATCGCACTGTACATGAAAATACTTTCTGTATATATATATATTATTTACACGAGTAATTGTTAAACTGGTAAAATTATATTAATGATTGGATAGTGATGAAAGAAGGATATGTGTATGTGTCCTTTGGTTTTGACCGAGTGACGGTTAGCATTGGAATTTAGACTTGGTCTTCAGTTACGCATGTTTGTCGTAACAGGCGACTAACGGGATCGGATAGTCAGACTCGCTGACCTGGTTGAAATCGTATCCCACTTGCGTAGAACCATACTCATGCTGTTGATCACTGGATTGTCTGGTCCAGACTCGATTTATTTACAGAAGCAGCTGGAATATTGCTGAGTACGGCAAACTAACAAACAATATCTTTCGTCAACTGAGACTTGGCCTGGGGTATATTTCTACCCAACCGACATGGTTAACTTGTGCCACGGTGCCAAAGGGTTTCACAGTCGTCATATACCTGTGAAGATCCTCTTGAGCAATTTATGCGATTAATAGGGTGATCAGGCTTGCTGATTTTGGATGTCAGTGGATTCCAATTATGTAGATCGATGCTCATTATATCAATCACTGGATTGTGTAATCCAAACACGACTATGTACCAACAGCCTTCATATAGCTTGATTATTGCAGAGTGTGGCGTTTAACAACAAAAGAAAGAAAGAAACAAACAAACAGTCTCATCAGCTTGACAAACTAACCAAACATGCCAGATACATTCGTATGAAAAGTGTCTCTCCCGAAACCTAATATAGTCATCTGTATCATGTGATTACGACAAAGGACGCTGACAATAGAACTACATTAGCGTATGTATAGGGTTACTTGGTGTCAATATTTGCAGAAGATGTACAAGAGAATCTAATTCGTAGGTACTCTGTTTTAAACAGTTTGTGATTTGGCAGAGCCGGAACCAGATTGATTTCTATGGTAACCTGATCTCTTGGAGAGTTGCATGAATTGCATGAAGTATCATATTCACCGTGCGCCCGCCTGTCAGTCAATATATCATTACTTGGTGCAACTGACATTTGCTGGGGGATGCATTATTCCTATCTCAGTAATACTGTGCTGCAGTCGTAATGTTTGATAACAGATTAATTAGTATTCTGTATACAATACGACTCTTGTAGAGCGTGACGCTGCCTGGACTGACCAATATTGTTACACGCGGCATTGTGTCATGTAGCTGGGCTAAATCGTGCCAGGCAAACCCGTGGTTGATATTATGAAGCCCGACAATTACGTTATATAGTAACATTCCGTTCCTTAGTTCCCTCGTCTCTGCGACAGCATGGCGCATTGGAAATCCACTGTTGCATAATTCAAAGGCGTATGGACTCAGAAGGCCAACAATCGATTCTTTGACCATAAAACAATTTCTTGAAATTATTACCTTTTCTTATGACGGTTACGGGAGCACACGGAGCGAGGTCTGTCCGAAGATTATTGTTGGCACTGCTCTAGAACCCCACTGGGAAAAGCTGTCATTTCCTCTGATTTCAAATGTCGTCTCGATTATGTTTTTTTGTTCGATCAATACACTACCCGTGCTCATGCATTTCACTGAAGTGTCTTGCGTGGATAATCTGCATCTGCTTGCCTCCCATGTGGTCCTGACCACGTGACCTGACTGAAATACTGACTCACACCAGGACAATAACACAAACTTATGAAGGGTTCTAAATCCGCCGGACCGAAAGAGACATCACTGATTATAGTGAGTGAGTTTAGTTTTACGCCGCTTTTAGCAATATTCCAGCAACATCACGGTGGGGGACACCAGAAATGGGCTTCACACATTGTACCCTTGTGGGGAATCGAACCCGGATCTTCTGCGTGACGAGCGAACGCCTTAACCACAAGGCTACTCCACCGCACCATCACTGGTTATAGTACCTTGGAGTGACCACTGAGTCCAGTAAATATACTCGACATTTGGACAGTGGTAATGGTCAGTGACATCATATAGTGATACCATACTACCTCGAAACCTGGATATATTACAGAAGGAGCACAACTTTGATAATATTCTGTGTATATTTAAACGTCGTCCTGTGCGCCGGTATTTGTTGTTCCGAGTTACGCCCCTTATGTCAGTTTCCTATGATCGTTGGGAGGTTTGTCAGCAACGCATAAATTCACGCTCGTGGGTTTCACGAAAATGACAAATTTCTCAGAGATACATGACTTCGGGTCTTCCTCCCACATCTTGCAGACACGGAGTGGTGTAGCTAAAATACTGCGGCGTTGAAGCCAACTCACTCACTCACACATTGTAGCTAATGGTCATGACATATTTGACACATCAGCGGCCACAGTGATATCCGACACATTCCACACACCGACCTGTACCATATGTACCAGTGTTTATTTCAGTGAGCACTTGACTTGCCTTCGCATGTGTATGTGACACGTGCCACCGGCGGACAGGATGCGCTGACCTTCCTGCCAACAAGTGGTTTCATCACCTCTTAATAACTGAACTTGTACACACATGCATATGATGTTTTAGAATAGATTCATATTATCAGGGTTTTTGGAAAAAAACACGTCCTGTTATGAAACCGTTGTGCAAGTGATGGCGGGTACATTTTACAACAAGAGTTACCCCCCTTATACGGACACACAGCCTCCTATGCATTTGCAGTATGCAATATAATTAACTTGCATAAGTAGTAATTCATGATGAAAAATAAACACAGATGTTAAAGATATGCGGTCCTGAATTAAGTCCCGAAATCAAAACTGATAGATTAGAAATTAAGGAATTATATCATTCCAACCTTAAAGGGAAACACTGAAGATACAATGAAACTGTATATCAGACAAAAAAATATCAATTTCATCCACTAAATGGCTAGGTTCCACAGTAATATCGATTACAATGAGGCGACATACCGATACTTCCACAATCTTAGAAACCAGCCCAGAAATGTCGTCTTGAGTCTATATCCAGCCATTTACCTACTATCACGTACAGCAGGGATCAATAAATCAGGCTGCCTTTGTGCCGTATTTCACTCCTGATTATACAAGAAATGTATTGGTCTTGTACAGCTTGTCAAGAATAGAGGATTCCTCATATATTTTTCATTGTGTTGGGAAAAGTCTTTCTGGACAAACCAAAATATACGTTGCATGTGAAAGACAATTTTGCAGCACCTTAAAATGGGTTGTTTACTGTTCTAATAACCGGACACTATTGACAAGGTATAAATGCAAGTGCTAATCGTGTACTTCTATGAGGTTTTCATGTCTAAAAGAAATGAGCTTGGTCGACCTCAGATATGTTCGAACATATTAAGCTAAAGAATTAGCAGAAATGAGATAAGTAGCCAGATCAAATAATCTTAAGTCTATGTGAATAAATGGGAAGTCGTTTAAGGACATGGACCGTTTCCTAAATTCTCTAAAAATACCAAACTGTGTCTTTGAAACTTACTGAGGAGTGGTAAAGTAATATCTATGCTGACCTAAAATGATTGTCCCTCTGATAGGGTACATACAAACACGTTATTCAAAGTATATTTATTAGTACCATGTTTTTGATTGTAAAATATGTGTTTTGTAATGCTTGCCTAAACTTGTCAACATCGCCAGCATCTGAACGGATGGTGAGAATCCATCTGGGATCAATGCAGGCAGCAAATGTGTTTTAAGTCCCCATGGTCCCTGGCATAGAGATCTAATTCTAATTATGAAGGGTTCTAAATCCACCGGACCGGAAGAGACATCACGCATTATAGTGAGTGAGTATGGTTTTACGCCGCTTTTAGCAATATTCCAGCAACATCACGGCGGGGGACACCAGAAATGGGCTTCACACATTGTACCCGTGTGGGGATTCGAACCCGGGTCTTTCGGCATGATGAGCCAACGCTTTAACCACTAGACTACCCCACCGCCCCCCGGACCGGAAGAGACATCACTGATTATAGTGAGTGAGTATGGTTTTACGCCGCTTTTAGCAATATTCAAGCAATATCACGACGGGGGACACCAGAAATGGGGTTCACATTTAACCCATGTGGGGATTCAAACCCGGGTCTTCGGCGTGACGAGCAAACGCTTTAGCCACTAGGCTACCCCACCGCCTCCGTTTGATGGCGATCTATTTACATTGTATTGTTTTCAATAGTAGCATAGTTTTAAATATATATTCTAGTTTTACATTAATATCTGTGTGGTCTAATTGTTGTTACTGTCTTGGCCGACAGATGTTCTGCACAACTTTATTAATGTATTAAAAATGTACGAATCGTATCAGTCATGGTATGGTTATAAATTTTACCTCACTCACCTTACATATTTACATATATAAATAATCAAGTTTAAAGATAAGCTGCCAGACAAAAGACAGTGAGCGTTTAAAAAATTGGATTTGACAAAAGAAATATGCAAGCGTAAACAAAACGTCATTTGCCTTCAAAGCACTCGACGACATTCACCACAGTAGAAAAAAATAATGTCGTGTGTGTTTCATATTTTGCAACAACAAAAATGTATACCCACACAATACATAATCCGTTCTTTTTATATTATATTTTCATAGTACAGTTATATCTAAATGCTAAAATGTATTGATCAGCCGGACCTACTTACCAATTGTAAATATTTTGTTTCAAAACTTATGATATATAAAAAAACAACATAATAGAGTAGCGTTGTTAGATAATAGAAATAACACAGTTGATAAACAAACGCTTAAAACACAGCTCATGAACAAATATACAAAGTGCACACATTCTTTGTTCTATCATACTCTAAATATTTGTATAGCGAGAACGCCTTCTTTATCGATCCTCAGCTATGGAAGAATGCAGTGAATATTTTATGTACGCTTTTCTTACAACCTGAATTGTTTTAAGCGGATGAAGAATAAATGTCACATGACAACGCGAAAACAAAACGCATCTACCCCAAATAGTTGCCTTAGTGACTGCAGACAGAACGGCATACCCATATAAGCTTATTATCCCCACTACGACGAGGCCAGTAATTAATAAACAATGTCCAGATATGATTCAATACAACAAAGTCATGTATTTTCATCTTTTTAGCGATTCTGTTCTGTTACATTCTGCTTTTACCTTAAGATCAGCACATATGTAACTCAGCGTACTCTATGTCATCACAGCTCTAAACTAGATGTATAAAACCTACGGTCTAAATGATTTAAAAAACAACACAACAAATAAAACTAAATTATTGGTATTTCCCACCTTTCATTAACAGTTTAAACTAAGCAATTTTTTGTGATAGTATATGAGAGTTTGGGAGATTAATAACTATCAACAATTAGAAAATGTACTTGACAATACATTCATGAATTATAGCTCAACGTTTTGTGAAACCGCTAGGCATTCATGAGTTGTCTCCCCTACTCCGTCTTGGCCAACAAAACTTTGTCCGAACAATTGCCTTTTACCTTGTCTTAGTACATATGTTCAAACCCCTTCACCTATTGTGGGTACCAACACGGCTAATTTACACAACACGTTTAAGATTATACCTGAATAAAAGCAAAATTGCCATTGACATCAATTCGTTTAAACAAATACGTATGTACGTCAACAAGAATGACAGTTTCTGGATCTTGGACGCGACGGTCGAGCGCGTTGACCACGAGGCTACCCTACCATTGCATACCAGGTTACTAATACCGCAGTAACATTGCAGATATGCTAAATATGAAACTGACCCTACACTATGATACAGCTGAAGTACAAGTACAACTACAGGGCATCGTCGGAAACTTTACGCAGGGGTTATTCGTATTGGAGATATCATAGTGTCGATAATACACCGCGTGACCCGTCACTTGTCTACATGGAATGACGGACGCTTGGAAAACTTCGCGAGTACCTGGGTTTTCTTAGGGACCGTTCATAATTTATGGCTAGGGGGGAAGATGATGATTTTTATGGAGAAGCATGTACAATGTGAATGACCCCCCCCCTAAAATGTATGTACAAAATAAGTGACCCCCCTGCATGTCATGTACAAAATCAATGACCCCCATCCCCTTCCCCATAATTTTTAAATATTTTTGTGTACAAAATTGTTGACCCCCTAGAAACATGTGTACAAAACTGATGACACCCCCTACCTCCCCAGAACAAAATGGGTGGACCCCCCCTTAAAATCATCATCACCCCGCTAGCCATAAATTATGAACGGTCCCTTACTAATAAATCTCGTGCTGAAATCAGCTATGCTTCTGAGTGTGTTTGTCAACAGTCGACAAAGTCATTGAACTGTTATCTGTTTTAAAACTTATAACACACTGTTTGTGTCATAGGTCCATGGAGCTGATGTTTCTAATATAGGCCATAGTAATTTTAGTCACTCATATCTAATAACACATTTACATGAAATTACACCAATCAATACACGAGTTTTAGCTTATGTCAGTACATACAAATCATGTAGGACGATTGTACAAATTTATGTACAAAATAAGTGACCCCCCTGCATGTCATGTACAAAATCAATGAACCCCCCATCCCCTTCCCCATAATTTTTAAGCATAATTTTAAACATATTTTTATGTACAAAATTGCTGGAAACACCCCCATTACGTGTGTACAAAATTGCTGACCCCTCTAGCTCCCCAGAACAAAACCGAGACAACCCCCCACCCCCAACCCCCAAAAAAAAAAAATCATCATCATTCGCCTGTCAGATTTAAATTGAGTTTTATTTGAGCAATGTTCTAGAACTTCAAGCAATATCACTGCGGGGGACACCAGAAATGTGCTTCAGAGATTGCGCCCATGTGGGGAATCGAAAACGTCTTCGGCGTGACGAGCTAACGCTTTAACCACTCAGCTACCCTCCGCACCGCCACGTTTGAAGGGAGGAGACTGTAGTCAGTAAATCTGTGTATATTTTATTGAATCTTTGTAGTTTTGTATATCAACTACGGGCAAACCAAAGGTCGTTTTATCTATTGAAATTTCTGTTTATATGTGGAAGTGGTTTTTGCGGCTTTTATTTATTTTTCGCCTGATTAGTAGCATTTATTGGAATAAACGGTTATTCGACAAATTCAACATCAGAACTACAGGAGCCGTTAGTATGAGGTCACTTAATGGATCTCCTTCAGGTCTCTGACAGTGTGATAAAGAAACCACACAAGATTCATGGATACTGTCACAACAAAACATAAACAACAGTATTCAGTAATGCTTTTTCCTGGTCGGGACACGACAATTACTTCCGCTTTGGACAGACCGGCCTCCCACAACAGATAGACGAATTCACGTATAACGTGTAATCATTGTGGAAGGAAGCCGCTTTTTAGAAATATCCTAAAAAACAAATCTTTTCCAAAATTTAAATTGCTAAAAGGAACCTGACATTATATAGCGACAAATCGCATAGGGTCTCAAAGCGTAGGATAGCCATGTTGATGAGCATGGTCTGCCTGTTGTGAGAAGCAGAAATAGGCTCCGATCAGGCTTAAAACATAAATATTGATTACTTGGTGAACCTTTGCGTTTTTGTAGGTCATAAAATATATTCGTGTAGAAGCTCCTCGCACTTCGTGTGCATCTAGCGTCGAGGTGTTGATGTGTATCCATTAGTTACACTAACGCACGGTTAATTCCTTGGAATAAGAAACCGTTGCGATTGTCACTCTCGTGTCAATAAGAGCTGATTAAAATGTCAACTCCCGTGAGGATATCCCAGGTTATCCCAAACCCCATGGCGATGGGTTTATGCTGTCAACGCGTGATGATAGCCAGGAACAGCGAGACCTTCAGGAGGATACTTGGAAGGGGCTCAACGTCTTTGGGGATGCTGTTCTTTTGATGATGGGAATATTAGAACCGATAGGTGGGGTGATGAAGCTACACAGAGGGATCAACACTCTCACTATAACGGTATATATTTCACCTTAACTTCATATGCAGGGCCGCATGTCAAAGAGATTTATATGAATGGAGAATGAAGCTTTCAATAACACCAGATGCATCAATCTACAAGGAGGTTCCAGAGGAATGTAATGGGGAAGGAAACTATATCTCTTCAAGACGTGTGCATTGTGTCGATGGGTGAACAGCCGTGAAAGCCTTCTGATAAAGAATCAGGTTCAAGAAATATAGCCTTGTAAGGTTGTTGTAGGCTGTCTCCTGATGCGGCATGGGATTATACTCACTCATCTCACATGTATTGTGAAAAATAATCATTTCTTTGCATGTCTTTTGTTTTTTCAATGGTTTTTATCATTGTTTTTAGTGAAATATATATCGGTGCATGAGTGTGCGTGTATGTGTGTATGTGTGTGTGTATGTGTGTGTGTGTGTGGCTGTATTTTTTTATGCCAGTGGGGTCCAAATACATCTCGAAGGACGAAGGTCAATCACATTTCTCAAAACTACTGTTAGGTATTCAAAAACTCAAAATTGAAACTGGTAGATATACAAAACCTGCAACCCCACTAGAACAACATCTCTGTGAAATATACAATGTCTTAGACAATGAGCAACACCATAAAATATCATGTACCAAGTATAGCAAAGAAAGGGAACCACTTCTACGAACAATGCTTAATCATGATCAAGAATTTGCTACACTCTCTAAAAAAGAACAATTCTCAACAATTTTCAAGTCCTGAAATAATTTCCAAAATATGTCATCATATTTACAATTTTAAATGAATTCTGTGTATTACCATAGTCTCCTCATATTGTTTCCAATGTCATTATACTACATATGATGTGTGAAATTGTTATAATGTACAGCATTTATATGTGAAATGTATGTATCTGTATTTCTATATCTTTGTACCTACTGTGTTTATATTTGTAGTTTATAGAATACTGCCACTGTTCCTTCATGGAATGCTATGCAATAAATATCTTATCTCATGTTATCTTATCATGGCACACAACATGACAGTACCTTCTAAAGACACTTCCGAGGCTAATGTTTCCTGTATCACCATTTTTTACCACCAAATGAACCCGTGAAGATCCGGATTAGAAGTGATCTTCAGTAACCCATGCTTGTCGTAAAAGGCGACTAACGGGATCGGGTGGTCAGGCTCGCTGACTTGTTTCGCACATGTCATCGTATCCCAATTGCGTAAATCGATGGTCATGCTGTTGATCACTGGATTGTCTGGTACATACCGCCGCCACACAGCTTGATTATTGCTGAGTGCGGCGTTAAACAACCAACCAACCAAAAACCACCAGATGAACTGAACAATTGCTGTCCCGTTGGCACACTACTTTGTTACATATATCGTACATCACATCTTTCATCATCGGAAATGTTTAACGCACATCCGTGTTGTGTTTACGTGTCATGAGGGCCGACGTGGTTGTGGTTGTGTCCAGCGCTCTATAATAAATGCAAAATTGCTACAAGCAGGGATCGTTATGCAATTCCTGAAGCATGTGTTCATGACTCATTATCAAAGACAGTGTTTGCATAAAAGGTCGGGATATTCTGACCCATAAGTGAATCAAGTTACAAACCCATGAAAAGGCAAGGCAAGTGTTCATCTAAATATACGCGGAAAAATAAATACATATTCTGTAAAAAGACAAAATACCGAATTTCATCAATGAGTTAAATGATGTGTCGAATTTGGAAATTTTCTTCACAGGTTTACTATCAAAACGTTTTAAAACGTGACCCTTCACCGACTTCTTGGTCAAATTTCCTGCACCTAATGTCACAATGGATATTACCTGTGTACAGGCGTGAAGATGATCATCGACTTGAAGAGTTATGAAAGGGGAGTAACTCCCGTAAAGTCTCCCGCTTGCATTCAAGCTGTGCGGTGTAAGCCAGTCCGAAGCAAAGGTTGGATTGGTTAAGCCTGACAATTGCTCACTCTAATCGATAACCCTTTGTCATTGGATATTGGGGGGACCGACAATTCTCCTAGATTCGCACAAGAACTGTTATTGGCTTTTAGGCATTTTGCCTGTTGTCAGTGAATGGACAAGTTTCTAAGATACAACCATTGCTTGCATTCAGCTTTGTCTGCCCAATTTTGCCCTAGGTGATAGTGGGGTAATTTCTACAAGGAACCATGGCCTTTTTCAATAGAATTTGGCTTAGAAGAGAAATTATTGCCAATTTCGGCTGCCTATCCTTTCACGAATCCAAATCCTACCGACGGAAGCATTGTAGCGCATCATTCGTAGCTTGATTATATGGAATTGTCTGTTACAATATTGACGGCGTATGGCTTGTGGGTTGAAGCTGGAGGAATACTTCGGCTACTGATTTCAGAACAGATGACGCTTACATCCATGGATTCTTCCTTTTCTGTAAATTTAAATTTAAGGTATTCATATAACATCAAATTTGAAGAAATATTTTTTTCATTCCATCTGCTCTGAGATATAGCTCAGTAATTGTTTGAATTAAAATTCTCTCATTAGGTGTCAGAGGTGCTCTTATTAGGTACTGAGGGAATAGTATTACCGCCATGAAGAGTTATACAAGGGGAGTAACTCCGCTCAATCCGCCTATTAATATCCAAACAGCTTTGCAATACGTGCAAATTAAGTACCTTATAACTGAAAATTATTACTAATTTAACTATAGTATGTATTGACGTCTCCAATATCCCCTGGCAAGAGTTTATCGATCTGACCGAAGAATTTGCCAAAGTCAAAGTTTGTTTTTTTGTTTGTTCGTGTAACACCGCAATCAGCAATATGCCAGTTTTATAGAGGCGGTCAGTAAATAATCGAGTCTAGACCAGTGATTGACATCATGAGCATCTACTCAACTGGGATACGATCGTATCAAGTCACTGCAGCCACCTGTGCTAGTCACCGCCAACTACTACAACACAGAACTGTCGATTTGAGGAGGGAAATAACTGGTATGACTATGAATGTGAGGACGCACGTGCGTTCCATTCCTCCAGTGGTCAAGTGGACCAATTGCAATATACATCTGCATGGAAATAGAATAAACACATGTGTAAAAACAAATTCTGCAGCTACCGTGACACTTTCACTGACAACATGTTTAAACAATAAAGACAGTGATATATTCTGGTCTGCTATACATAATAAACCTACATGGGTACAATGTGTGAAGCACATTTCTGGTGTCCCCCGCCGCGATATTGCTGGAATATTGCTAAAAGCGGCGTAAAACTAAACTCACACACTTCACGGATCTTACCATCGAATGCACGTGTCTGTTGGGGGTATTCCCGTGAAGTAAAATTTTGTTATTACTGTATAATCTCCTTGATGTTGTGCCCGTGTTGTTATAAGGGATTAAGTCATTGGGTGCTGTAAAATTCTGAACTATGTTGTGGAATATGATTTGATTTGAAGGTAATCCCCCAAGCTTACTCCTGTGTTTTCATGGGAACTTTTCTGTTGTTAGTCTACAAGAACGTCTTGATGAGTTATCAGCACATTATAATATATCGACATTGATAATTAACATTGATAAAGGTAAAGTCATAGTAGTCGGAAATTGTGGAAAGCTGAGATATCATGAAAAGTTACTGCTGTAGAAACAGTGTCAAGTGAAAAATATCTTGGTGCTCAGTTATCTTCCCCTGGTTCTTGGGCACACTAGTCATTGGCTCAACAAGCATGGACAGTACATGTAGGTCAACATTCTACTTTGTCTAGTGATGAATGCTTCCACAATTTTGATGTTAAAGTGCTGGCAATTTTAACGTGTAGTTCGAAGGTCTTGAGATTCCATGCCTCTCCAGAAATAGAAAACATTCATGAGAAAATCTGTAGAATTCTTTTTGGGGATACATAAATATACACCAAATTTCTAAGATTTAAGTTTTGGTTACGACTAATGTCACAAGAACGTAATATGCTATTAGGTAAAGCATATACCTTAACACAGACAGACAATGGTGGTGTTTGCTGCGCCTTTAAGGTAAAGTCACTTCTTTTCTCTTACTGATTTTCAGAGGCATGGCTTCTACAGAGTGTTGGAAGTACCGATGTATTCTTACTCCAATTCAATCAAAAACAATGAGAATCAAGTTCGTAATGAAAACTAAAAACCTTTAATTGTTTTCTTCCATGAAAGATAACTTTCAGTATTATATCTACAATAGATATATTGATATCGAAATATTTAGAATTAATATCGTACTGTTCCTTTATTCACAGTCTTATATTAGAAAGATATGACACAACACCAAGACATGAACGTTTAGATTCTGTGTGTATTTCCCCCATTGTTGAGGATGACTTTTTCCTCTTCTGTGTAGTGTGTCCATTGTATTCGTATTTCCGCTCCAGTGTTATTTCACAATATTGTCACATGTTTCCAACTCTTGACAAATTGTTTGAAATTACATTTCACCTTATATCTGTAGGATAACTGTAAAAATGTAATTCTTTTTTCAAAGAAATACCTGTTGTTTAGCAACATCTGGTATTGTCTGGGTGATATTAAATACCGTTATAAATTGCCAGTGCACATTTTAGAACTGTTTGTACTCAGCGCTCTTGTGAGTATCATGCTGTCATTGGCCAGTGGCCCCTGTATGTAAATGAACGTCTCACTACTAGTACTACTACTACTACTACTACTACTACTTGTACGAAATGAATATTAACCATTTGGTTGTTGGGGTGTTTATTAAATGGGCATGTGAATCGAGCGATATTAAAACGATTGATGTGTATTTAGCGACTTGCAACATAATAGATCAGATATCCGTTTCAAAACAACGACACGTAGACCTGGCAAAACATTATATTATTTAATGTTTTAGCAAATATGATATCTTATATCATTTTGCAGTTGATGACTTGGATATCATTGTAATATGTACACATGATCAAAAGTATCGCAACACCCCATATATTTATTCATAGTATCAATACGGTACCATGAACCATACCAAATGAAGTTTTCCAAACCTCGGTAGTTTATTCAGAGAAGAAAATATGACACAAAAAGTTTATTCTGTTTGTAGTGCGGATAACTATTGGGCGTATGACGTTAGAAAGTGCGGTCAGTTTCAAGATTCCAGTATACAATCCTCCAGATTGTCAATAACAGAGCACAGTGTCAATATCTGGTGTATTCTCCACCATCAGAAATAACATCCCTGACCCTCCTTCTGTATCTGTGACGGTATCAGACGTTGAATTTGACGTTGAGGTATTGCGTGCCATTCATGATAGAGTACTTGTTCCAGTATCACGATTCTGTACTGGAGAATCTCTTTTGCGGCTTCTGTGATACATAATGTCCAAACATGCTCTATAGGGTTGTGATCTGGACCCCTGGCGGACCAGGGTAGAGTTTCTACAGCCTCTTGATGTAAGAAATTACCAGCGACACGTGCCGGTGTGGGCCAGCAATGTCGTCCATGAAGACTGCTCAGACGTCCCGGATGTAAGTGATGTACAGTTGTCATGTTTTGTAAATCGTCAAAAGTTCAAGCGCACCGTCATGTGATAGGAACCCCTCCACCATCAAGGAACCAATATCAATTTAAATATACGACTTTATGGGTAACAGCTTCTTGTTTGTTGTATAGAGATGAGCCCTTCCACCGAAACGTTACTCTTTTGCAATAAACAAGAAGTTATTATTCATTAAGTTGTATGCCTTATTAGTAACTCACCAACGTCTAGAATGCCGATCAGACATAATGAAAACCCCGCTTTACTGTACTTGCTCCAGGATATCCGTTGTGTATATGCAGTGGTTCTACGGCGCCAAACACCAGCTCGACCATCAGTCAAGAACAAATGACATCGACTTTCGTTGGACAGTGGACCTTACCCATGACGTTACAATCCAGTGACGTCAAGCCTGACATCAACCTGCTTGTCATGCTACTTTGTGCTCTGAGGATAACGGATTTCTGATAGGTCGTCTGGTTCTATACCCGGCCGATTTGGGGCGATTTCGGATCGTTTTGTTAGACAAATGTGGAAGCCAGTCTGCCACTTGACATGTACAGATGAAGTGTTGTGATTTTGAAAAGGACTGTATTCTACCTTGGAGTTGTCACTCGTGGTCGACCTGAACGCTGACGGCCCTCAACATCATTAGTTTCCTGATGTTTTCTGGTCAGTTGGCTGGTAGTCGTGCCCTCAGTGGCATGCCAGCATTCCACATACAAATACCGTGCCATCTTAGAGCAGTTGTCATTAATTGATTTTCCAAGAAACTTGGAACTGAAGCTTGATATTTCCTTAATAACGCTCCTAGTATGGTGATCTACCTTCAGTTGTCGGCGATCTATAGCCCGTCTTTTATACTGTATTGTCTTCTTTAATTGGAATGTTTTAGTTCATTCTCTTCCCACAGAGGTTACTTGACATATCTTCCTACGAACCTCTGTTCTAATACGGTCATATTTCCCGGTTCTCGTAAAATCCCCTAGCGGCAAAATTCGCAACACGAATTATCTCCCTTCTTTCTGTCCAATCAGAACACGTGTTACATCAACTTGACTAATACAAGCAAATGTTGGGTCACAAATATCCCTCCTCTGCCAGGAACTTGTGTTGATGTGACACACAAGACATTTAATGGCTAGCTTGTCCGTTGTCAACGAGGGCGAATGAGACGCCATTGATCCGCCATTTACATGACTGAGTTCTGTCTATAAGAAACGTTTTCGCATCGCGCAGGGAAAGCGGTTCTAGCTTTCCCGAAGCGGAAATAACCGAGGTCTTGATCACTTTTGAAACAACGTCGCTGATTGCACAACTAAATCTGATTGCAACCAATCACGAATCCTGAACACTCGCGCCATGAAAGGGACGTATTAGAACAGAGGTTCGTAGGAAAAAATGACAAGTAACCTCCGTGGGAGGAGAATGGTTTTAGCTCTGCTCGCTAGTTTTATATTCATAGCTGTGATTCTCTAGTGTTTTTACTGTCCATCGTTGACAGGTTTTAATCTTCAAAGTATTTTCACTATTTATTATATAAATTGTTTTCGTCACGATATGGCTGAGATATTGCCGATGTGACGTTAAATATGAACTCACTCACTCACTTAATAACGGGTACACTTATTGCACGTGATGCTCACCTTTGATTGTAGCACGTGCATATCCGAAACCATTGTACGGTACATCCAAAGGGTCAACTTTATCGTACAAACATAAGGATGCTATGAATATAATGGCTATATGGGGGTTCAAAATAAGTGTTGTGTTATTCTTTATCATGTGTATATATGATGATGGTGGTTGTGACGATGTTGGTGACTAGGTGATCCTGACGAATGTGAAATTGGTCACTTCATAACTTGTTATAACTTGTTAATAGAACGACGTACATGTCTATATGGGGTCCCTATCGTCGTTACCGCTGCAATTCGCTCTGGGGAGTTGTATTCCTAACATATACCTGAAATCTATGACTTGATTTCACTCACTCACTTACATTTGGACATAAAAAAGTTTTAGTAGAGTGAGGTTGCCACCAATAACCCCAATTATATCAGATTAATTCTGGTCACTGGCCGATTTTATTACCGTCGATTTGACCAAGCATCTGAGTCAGACCTGTCCATTGTGTTCCAATATTAATCAATCAATGCATGAACCAGTGAAAATGTGGCCTATCCAACCAGTTGCTTCCAAGAATGCCCCACGGTTGCCATTCTACTGGAACACGCTAAGGTGAAGATGAATTCACCCAAAGGGTAAGTTAGTACGGGGTTCCGAAGTTCCCCTGCCAACGTGACCCCTGTCAGTGGAAGGTTTATATTGAGTAGGATAATTTATTATGATTGCCTATAATGTTTGCTGGGTCATCAAATACCAAAATGACCCTGCTTACCAATGGCCTGTTTATGTCCAGTAGAGAAGGATGTTGGGATGGTGTTGTCGGTGGAGCAATCAGGGACTTTATTTGTTTTACTGTGACACTTTGCTCCGCTCAGTGTTATCAAAGATATACTTCAGAATATAGGAGGCCACTTGTAGTACAGCAAACCGCCGTGGCTGTTCTTATATGTCAGCACAAGGCATTCAGACCAAAACCAAATATAAATCAAAATTGACAAAATTTATATTCATGTAAAAACTACCAAACCGGCCGATGATGATTCACCTTCCGTTTTGATGAATTATAGAATCAACGCAATATTTCAGGGTACTGAAACTTATAATTAGAATCATAGGATAAACATTAGGTATTTTTCCTTTTTTTAAACAGTTCAAACTTAAATCCACCAGTTCCAACTGAAGTATGTTTCTTATGAGACATTGTGAGATACAGATTTTCAGAATCATGTTCAGAAACATGTGAACTCTTACATTTGTGAAAAATGATGGGAAATGATGTCCGATGCAATTCCCTTTGTTAACGTTTACCGCACGATCCTGCCATTGCATGCTGTTATGATGGGTGCCGTCGGTTGGGCGTGATACGCTCTCCTTTTCGCCCCAAACCAGGTATCATCACTATATTTTGTGATTCATAAACGCAAATTCTTGATATCGTCGAAATTGTACAATCCAGATTGAGATTTCTTATGATTATGTAAATAGTTTTGTGGCTTATATTTAACTGGTATACTATGACGTCATAACGTGGTGCCAAGCCAAAGGGCACATTTCCAAAGTGTGGATTGAAAAAAATAAGTACAAGAAGTATTCGTACGCATTGACAGATCCTAAAATTTCTGGGCTTTGTGTCTCATGAAATAACGTTTCAACAATTCAGATTGTAGAATACTCTCCCATGTTGTTCACTGAAGACTGAAAACAGTGAATAAACGGGAATATGACCAGACTACATTTTAACTGTTAGGTAATTCAGTGCTTGCAAACACAGGTTGCTTGTATGCGCGTCTCACTGTGATCTTAGAATGTAACGGGGTTATGTGACCGTCATGTGTGACGATGATGTCTGACTGTTGTCTCTGAGGTTGTTGTGTGACGGTGGTGTGTGACAGAAGTTACTGAAAGTGTTATGTGACGGTGGTGTGTGACGCTTATTTATGATTATGGCGACTGACGGTTGTATGTGTCGTAATTGTGCGACGGTAGTGTGTCACGAGGATGTGTTACTGTTGTATGTGACGTAAATGTGTGACAGTAATGTGTGACGGTAGTGTGTCACGAGGATGTGTTACTGTTGTATGTGACGTAAATGTGTGACAGTAATGTGTAACGGTAGTGTGTCACGAGGATGTGTTACTGTTGTATGTGACGTAAATGTGTGACAGTAATGTGAGACGGTAGTGTGTCACGAGGATGTGTTACTGTTGTATGTGACGTAAATGTGTGACAGTAATGTGTGACGGTAGTGTGTCACGAGGATGTGTTACTGTTGTATTTGATGTAAATGTGTGACAGTAATGTGTAACGGTAGTGTGTCACGAGGATGTGTTACTGTTGTATGTGACGTAAATGTGTGACAGTAATGTGTGACGGTAGTGTGTCACAAGGATGTGTTACTGTTGTATGTGACGTAAATATGTGACAGTAATGTGTGACGGTAGTGTGTCACGAGGATGTGTTACTGTTGTATGTGACGTAAATGTGTGACAGTAATGTGTGACGGTAGTGTGTCACGAGGATGTGTTACTGTTGTGTGTGACGGCTGTGTGTGACGTTGGCGTGATGGTATAGTACGAAGTAGTGCCAGACGGTGGTGTGTCACAAGGATGTGTTACTGTTGTGTGTGACGGCTGTGTGTGACGTAGTGTTTGACGTTGGCGTAATGGTATAGTACGAGATAGTGCCAGACGGTGGTGTGTGATGGTGTCTCGTGACGATTATGTGCCACGTTGGTGTGTGGCGGTAGTGGCTGAGGGAGTGTGTGACGATGGTTTGTGAAGGTTTTATGTGACGGTGGTGTGTGGCAGTGTTATTTATCGGCTGAGTGTCACGGCTGTGCGTGTCAATGTTATGTGACTCAGTTATCAGACGGTATTATGTGACGCTGTTGTAGGAATGTGATTTTGACGGTGTAATATGAGGATTGTTGTATTGACGGTGTATTTGACGGGACTGTACGTTGGTGTAGTGTGGTGCTTTGTGTTACGGTCGTGTGAGACGATGCTGTTTGACGATGTTATGGAAGTTATGAGTAGATGTTATGTGACAGTGTTATGTGACGGTGTTATGTGACGGTGTTATGTACCAGTGTTATGTGACAGTGTTATCTGACGGTGTTATGTGACAGTGTTATGTGACGGTGTTATGTAACAGTGTTATGTAACAGTGTTATGTGACATGTGACGGTGTTATGTGACGGTGTTATGTGACGGTGTTATGTAACATTGTTATGTGACGGTGTTATGTGACAGTGTTATGTGACAGTGTTATGTGACAGTGTTATGTGACGGTGTTATGTGACAGTGTTATGTGACGGTGTTATGTGACAGAGTTATGTGACGGTGTTATGTGACAGTGTTATGTGACAGTGTTATGTGACGGTGTTATGTGACGATGTTATGTAACAGTGTTATGTGACAGTTATGTGACAGTGTTATGTGACGGTGTTATGTGACGCTGTTATGTAACATTGTTATGAGACGGTGTTATGTGACGGTGTTATGTATCTGTGTTATGTGACAGTGTTATGTAACAGTGTTATGTGACAGTGTTTTGACAGTGTTATGTGACGGTGTTATGTGACGGTGTTATGTAACAGTGTTATGTGAAAGTGTTATGTAACGGTGTTTTGTGACGGTGGTTGTTAGGACTTTGTAATTTGGCATGTCACCTACACATTATGGTTTGGAACGTTGTTGGTGATTGATTCCGTGGTTTACCGTGTTCAGATATATTTATTGCACATTGTTGTGTTACTGCTGAAACATGCCATGCACTGCGGCGCTACACAACATTCAGTCAGCAACTATTCTGTTTCATAATGGATCAAAACTGTTCTTCTTCATAGTTTCTTCCAAATAGTTTTGTTTGGCCAAATATGAAGATTGTCTCCATTGAATGCAAATTGTAAACAATGAGGATATTCTGATACGATAAAAATAACCGATATTCGTCTTTTCCTTTTGAATGGCAAATAGAAGCCATCGCTCAATGTCGTAGCACCAGTCTATTCGGTAAGATTTTGTTTGGCAGGGTGATCGAGTGGGCACTAGATAATGTTTGGAGGTGTTTTAGACGTGAACCTGTAGCCCAGTCGTGAGTCGATGGTATATGTTTTGATATTAACTATAGTTGAACACTTACACCTCAATGAGATAATAGCATATGGCTGTATTAAGTTGGTTGATTACATAACTACATAATGTTACATTACATTAAAGTATGGATTTGATATATACTAGCCACATAAAGAAACTGTGCATTGTCAAAATATTGTCCCAGTTGATAAGTACGATAACAATGTCAAAGGTACATATAAACTTTAATGGAGGGATCTTGAGACCATAACAAGTCGGGAGAATTTCAATTGAAAAGTCAATCACAATGACGTCACGAGTCCACAAGCGGGACAGGGGTCAAACGACCATGTCACAAGCTCAATAACGGGTATGTCCACCCTCGGCATTGAGAACAGCAGTGCATCGACGACGCATAACGCCTATCAAACGTGCAAGGAAGGCTTATGGGATGTCACGCCAGATTCTCTCAAGTTCTGTTGCAAGGTCAAGGACGTTATCTGGCGGATGAGGAAGACGGCGTAGACGTCGATCCAAATCGTCCCAAACATGCTCTATCGGGGAGAGATCCGGTGAATTTGCAGGCCAAGGCAGTGAGTCAACGTTGTGGTGTTGCAAGAAATCCATAGCAACCCTTGCCGTATGAGGGCGGGTATTGTCCTGTTGTAATGCTAACGCCACAGGTCGAAGAATCTGATCCCTGTAGCCCACACCAGTTAAGTTGCCCTGAACTATCACCAAAGGAGTTCTTTGGCGTGCTGGTATTCCACCCCAAATCATCACGGAACCACCGCCAAAGCGATTCCTCTCCAAGACATAGGCCTGTGCATAACGTTCTCCCACGCGTCTATAGGCACGTTGACGTCAATCACTATGGGAAATGTTAAACCTGGACTTATCTGTAAAAAACAACATTTCTCCACCAAAACAAGGGTCTGCGGACATGATTTCGGCACCACATTCGGCGAGCTTGTCGATGACGTTGTGTCAGGATAGGCCGTATGGCAGGACGTCGTGGTCTCATCCCGTGATGACGTAAACGTTGTCGAACTGTGTTGGGGGGGATACGGCGAAGTCCTGGGATGGTTCGGGCAGTCATCACTGCAGTCTGAAACCTGTGACGAAGATGGGTCACCCTTATCCATATGTCCTGTCTTGGCGTTGCTACACGTGGGCGTCAAGAACGTGGCCGATCGATGACGTCATTTGTGTTCTGGTAGCGTCTCACCAGTGCAGAAATGGTGTTCCAGTGGCAGTGGAAATGTGCAGCCACTTGTCGTTGAGACATTCCCCCACGGACCATCCCAATGGCCTCATGACGTTGTGCAGACGTGAGCCTTGGCATGCTATGCGTTTCAATAGCCGTTTAAGTTTTTGAACGATCGCAAGGGTAGGGGTTGAGCTTTCCAAAGTGACAGTATTGCGTGGCATTCATTTGCTCTGTTTCTCTTTCCCGGAATACACGTACAACAACGTATTGCACGTCTCAAGGACGAACCCACTGACGTCACGGAACGTGGCACGTGCATGCATGTTGGATACATGTCACTAATCTCTGAGTTTAAATCCTTATGTGTCTACACAGGTTTGATAAATTTTTGTATGCACCGCGCTATTTTTTGAAACATCACAACAAAACGCACCATCCGTACAATACCCGTATTTAACAGCATGATTTTCAATTTCGGCGTGTAGTGTCACAGAATACACTATTCACATGCAATGCACGTGAAAGTTGGGGATCAGATAGTCTCAATGATGGGTATAAAAGGTTGATCGCTGTCTGTCGATTATTCGCTGTATTTCGAATATTGTTGACGAACGCAAAATGCCACGTCTAAGTGAAGCCAACCGTCATATCGCCATTGGTTTGTTTGAAGCTGGCCAGTCTCAACGTGCAGTTGCCCGACGCATGAATGTTCACCAAAGCACCATTTCACGGCTCTGGGAGAGATATCGCCGGCAGAATGCGGTAGCAGATGTCACTCGTAGTGGGCGATCTCGAGCGACCACTGCAGCGCAGGATCGCTACATCCGGGTACATCACCTGCGTCATTGAACAGCTACGGCGACCAGTACCGCTCGACAAATACCCGGATTGAGGAGGCTTTCTGCACAGACCGTGAGGAACAGGTTGAGAGAGGCTGGTTTACGTGTCAGAAGACCTTATTTTGGCTTTGTTCTTCGACAACAACATCGTCGACATCGAGTTCAATGGTGCACCAACGTTCAGGCCTGGAACCTACCGAATTGGCGTAGAATCTGGTTCAGTGATGAATCACGATTTCTATTGGAGGTGAGGTGAAATTGGGTTTTAACGTCGTGATTGAGAATATTTCGCTCATATGACGACGTGCATGCGTGTGTATGTGTATGTGCGGCTGCTTGTACTAGCCCAGACTTAAGCTGGTTTTATAGTGCTAGCCCACTGAGATACCATGCCACAGTGAAGCATGAATACCCCACTCAGACACATTATACTGACTCCGAGCCGACCAGTCCTTGTTGTACACATTAATGCCGAGCGCCAGGCAGGGACCAACAAGTACCATATTTTAATGTCTTTTGGTATGACGCGGTCGGGGATCGAACCCGCGACCTTCCGCTCTCCGGGCGGACGCTCTAACCACTACACCACGGAGGCGGTCGATTTCTATTGGAACGACGCGATGGAAGAATGCGGGTGTACAGACGTCGACGTGAACGTTTCGCCGACGCTTGCGTTCCCCAGGTGGACAGATTCGGCCTGGGCAGTGTTATGATGTGGGGAGCGATCACCTGCCGTAGGAGCTCAAGTGATTTTGTGATGATCCAGGGCAATCCCCTGCCAGCTCAACGGTACTGTGACGAAATCCTACGCCCACACCTCCTTCCAATCATTGATCGCCAGTGGGAGTTGTTTCAACAGGACAACGCCAGGCCCCACACAGCACGTCACACTAGAGACTTCCTCCAGAACCACAACATCAATGTGCTCCCCTGGCCCTCAAGATCACCGGACTTAAACCCGATCGAACATCTGTGGGATGCCCTGGACAGACGGGTGCGACGCCGTAACCCACAGCCCCAGACAACTCGCACAGGCACTACAGGCAGAGTGGGCTGCGATTGGGCAACGCGAGATTCTGAGACTTATTTGTTCGATGCCGAGGCGATGCCGTGCAGGTCTGGATACCCACGGTGGTCACACGAGGTATTGACTTCAGCGCCACCACACGTCTCCATGTGACACTCAAACTGACTTTCCTCGAGTTGGTGCCAAAGACGGATAAGTCTGCATTCCCAGTGTGCAATTTCGCTATATTTCATTGACTCATAAAGCCTACAAGATGTTTCCAAAAAAACAAACAAATACTGTTGAAAGTCCTATATGCGTTTCTTTTTTGGAGAGTATACTTGGTGATAATATAGTTTACATTATGTGTAAAGTAACTGACTACTTAAGTACATTACGATATTACGGCGACAACAAAGACAGATATAAATGTATTTTGCGCTCCTATAATGCGTGACAAACAAGTACGATGCTATTCAAACTATTCCAGACCTTTAAAACGTTATATTTTCAGAGGTTTTACGTAATACTGTTGAATCGCCCATGTTATAAATCATGACTAAATCGCGTGCTTCTTAAATTCTATTTGCTATTACAGTTCAGAGAGAAACATTTTCGAGAGTGCAGTTTATGAAAATCTCCTACATCTACTAACAATCTCATCTTAGCGTTCGAGAAACAAAAGCAGTGATCTTTGAAATAAAGGGATTGTCAAAGTTGATGGCACTGTTTTCGGAATAACTGTTGTCAGTAGCAGTGCCTAACACTTTCCACGTCATCTACGATCGTTGTCTATTGCATGTACATAACAATTACATACATCAATGCCACGAACAGGCGTCCACAGAGGAAATAGCTTCTGTAGGCTCCGTCAAAATCAAATCACTGTATAAGTGCATATGCCCCCGGCTTGGCTTACACTGAACGTGGATATAGGGAAATAAATTGCTCGTAATCGACAAAACTTCGCAAAACCATCGACTTCAGAATTGCATTTGGACCAAATTGTAAATACATTGGTATATGACCGCGATAGAGACTGCATCAAGCTCGCAGGATGATTTGCGAGAAAATTCAATGAATGGTGCGAAATCTACAGGTCCAATCTGTTTATACGCGTCACCGTCAGAGGAATCCCACCAGCACAGAGGAGCCGCGACCACGGCGTCGAATATTAGTTCGTTTCCATGTGTCCGATTGTATTTATGGAAAATAGGTTCAGTTGAAACTGAATGATAAGACCGACTGTTATTGAATGCATTTCTGGTTAGAAGTTACCAGAGTGATCGGTCTTGTTTTATACGAGAGGGCGTGAGTCCCTGTGCTGCTCAGGCGGCACATATTGTTAATAGAGAACAAATTCGACGTAAAAACACTTTTCTTGTGCGAATTAACAATGGAAGCAATCTCAATGGAACATTCACGTGAAGACTTTTATCATTTGCTTTTTCCATTTTGCATTTATTTGCTCGATCGATACAGATGGGAAAACCTGAAACAGGAATATCATGACAATCGTCTCGTTTCGTTTTTATCTAGGTCTTCAAACTCGTTTTTCATTCGATGGTTCAGTCTTTGGTAAAACTTGTTTCCTGCAGCGAATGTATTTGTAATGGAGTGTTTGAAATATTCTATTTCATAGTAAGCATGTTTAAATATTCCTGATACATTGTGTTCACGGGTTGGGGGACTTGCAGAATTGGCCAAAATGTGTTGGTCCTAGTTTAGGGGTAATATCTCTGTCGGTCGTGATCGTTTGAAATACGATTCAAAAGTCCCCAAAAAGAAGGAAAAAAAGAAAAGAAATTAAATTCAACTATATATTTCATAATCACTTTAACTCTAAGTCTCTGAATCTATATATTTTGGTTAAAAAGCAATTACTCTATTAAAATTGAACAGGAACCACTGTGAGATAACCGAAGGAAAAATCTAGACTAGTTTCATAGTTTCATAGTTTCATCAATTCCTTTTGCATTACAAAAGGGCTGGAGGAGTAAGTGAGTTTAAGTTTACGTCGTTTTTAAGCTAACATTCCAGCAATATCACGGCGGGGGACAACAGAAATGGGCTTCACACACTGTACCCATGTGGGGAATCGAAACCGGGTCTTCGGCCTGACGAGCAAACGCTTTAACCACAAGGCAATATAGTTCAGGTAGTATAGTAGATAATGTTGGGATATCGTTGGTGCAAAATATGTTTATATAAACATAATTATGTCATACTAATATTTGTTTATAGATACATTACATATAAAGATCTTATTACACATAAAATATATTACACAAACACAGGGGTACGGGTTGTCTGGTTTACATCACACAGTAACATGATGCACAGACACTTCACACAGTAAGATGATGCACAACACGTCATACAGTTAGATGATGCAGACACATCACACAGCTAGATGATGCACAGAAACATCTAACAGTAAGATGATGCACAGACATATCACACAGTTAGATGATGCACAGACATATCACACAGTTACATGATGCACAGACATATCACACAGCTAGATGATACACAGACACGTCACACAGCTAGATGATACACAGACACGTCACACAGTAAGACGATGCACAGACATATCGCACAGTTAGATGATGCACAACACATCATACAGTTTGATGAAGCACAGACACATCAAACAGTTAAATGATGCACAGACATATCACACAGCTAGATGATACACAGACAAGTCACACAGTTAGATATTGCAGACACATCACACAGCTAGATGATGCACAGACACATCAAACAGTTAGATGATGCACAGATATCACACAATTAGATGATGCACAGACATATCACAAAGCTCGATGCTGCACAGACATATCACACAGCTAAATGATACACAGACACGTCACACAGTTAGATGATGCAGACACATCAAACAGTTAGATGATGCACAGACATATCACACAGCTAGATGGTGCACAGACATATCACACAGTTAGATAATGCAAACACGTCAAACAGCTAGATGATGCTCAGACACATCACCCAGTTAGATGGTGCACAGACACATCACCAAGTTAGATGATGCACAAACATATCATACAGATAGATGATGCAAAGACATACCACACAGATAGATGATGCACAGAAACATCACACATTTAGACGATGCACAGACATATCACACAGTTAGATGATGCACAGACATATGACCCAGTTAGACGATGCACAACACGTCATACAATTACATGATGCACAACACGTCATACAGTTACATGATGCACAAACATCAAGAACAGACACGTGGTACAGTTAGATGATGCACAGACACATCACACAGTTAGATGATGCACAGACATATCACACAGCTAGATGATGCAAAGACATATCACACAGTTAGATGATGCACAGACACATCACACAGTTAGACGATGCACAGACATATCACACAGTTAGATGATGCACAGACATATCACACAGTTAGACGATGCACAGACATATCACACAGTTAGATGATGCACAGACACATCACACAGTTAGATGATGCACAGACATATCACATAGTTAGATGATGCACAGACATATCACATAGTTAGATGATGCAAAGAAACATCACGCAGTTAGACGATGCAAAGACATATCACACATTTAAATGATGCACAGACACCCCATACAGTAATACGATGCACAAACACATCAGACTGTTAGATGATGCAGTAATACGATGCATAGACCCATCAGACAGTTAGATGATGGATAACACGTCATACAGTAAGAAGTTGTACAGACATATCACACAGTTAGATGATGCACAACACGTCACACAGTAAGACGATGCACAGACACTTCACACAGTTAGATGATGCACAACGCGTCATACAGTAAGACGATGCATAGACACATCACACAGCTAGATGATGCAAAGACATATCACACAGTTGCATGATGCACAGACATATCACACAGTTATACGATGCACAGACATATCACACTGTTAGATGATGCACAGATTTATCTTACAGTTAAATGATGTACAACATGTCATACAGTTAGACGATGCCTAACATATCACAGAGTTAGATGATGCACAGACATATCATAGAGTAATACGATGGACAGACACATCAGACAGTTAGATGATGCACAGGCACATCACACAGTTAGATGATGCACAGACACAACACACGGTTAGATGATGCAAAGACATATCACACAGTTAGATGATGCACAACACGTCACACAGTAAGACGATGCACAGACACATCAGACAGTTAGATGATGCACAACCTATCATACAGTAAGACGTTGCACAGACATATCACACAGTTAGATGATGCACAGACATATCACAGAGCTAGATGATGCGCAACACGTCATACAGTAAGACGATGCACAGACACATCACACAGTTAGATGATGCACAGCACATCACATCAGATGATGCACAGCACGTAATACAGTTAGTCGATGCACAGACATATCACAGTTAGATGATGCACAACACGTCATACAGTAAGACGATGCATGACATATCACACAGTTAGATGATGCACAGACATATCACACAGTTAGATGATGCACAACACGTCATACAGTAAGACGATGCACAGACATATCACACAGTTAGATGATGCACAGACACATCATACAGTAAGAAGATGCATAGAAACATCACACAGTTAGATGATGAAATATCACACAGTTAGATGATATCAGACACATCACACAGTTAGATGATGCACAGACACATCACACAGTTAGATGATGCACAGACATATCACACAGTTAGATGATGCACAGACATATCACACAGTTAGATGATGCACAGACATATCACACAGTTAGATGATGCACAACACGTCATACAGTTAGATGATGCACAGACATATCACACAGTTAGATGATGCACAACACGTCATACAGTTAGATGATGCACAGACATATCACACAGTTAGATGATGCACAGACATATCACACAGTTAGATGATGCACAGACATATCACACAGTTAGATGATGCACAGACATAGACATATCACAGTTAGATGATGCACAGACACATATCCGCACAGTTAGATGATGCACAGACATATCACACAGTTAGATGATGCACAGACATCATCACACAGTTAGATGATGCATCACACAGACGCACAGTCAGATGTTAGATGATGCACAACACGTCATACAGTTAGACGATGCACAGACATATCACACAGTTAGATGATGCACAGACATATCACACAGTTAGATGATGCACAAGACGTCACACAGTTAGATGATGCACAGACACGTCACACAGTTAGATGATGCACAACACGTCACAGTTAGATGTTACACGATGATGCACAGACACATCACACAGTTAGATGATGCACAGACATATCACACAGTTAGATGATGCACAACATATCGTCATACAGTTAGACGACACAGTTTAAGACATGACATATCACACAGTTAGATGATGCACAGACATATCGCACAGTTAGATGATGCACAGACATATCACACAGTTAGACGATGCACAGACACATCACACAGTTAGATGATGCACAACACGTCATACAGTTAGATGATGCACAGACATATCACACAGTTAGACGATGCACAGACATATCACACAGTTAGATGATGCACAGACATATCACACAGTTAGATGATGCACAGACATATCACACAGTTAGATGATGCACAGACATATCACACAGTTAGATGATGCACAGACATATCACACAGTTAGATGATGCACAGACATATCACACAGTTAGATGATGCACAGACACATCACACAGTTAGATGATGCACAGACATATCACACAGTTAGATGATGCACAGACATATCACACAGTTAGATGATGCACAACACATCACACAGTTAGACGATGCACAGACATATCACACAGTTAGATGATGCACAGACATATCACACAGTTAGATGATGCACAGACATATCACACAGTTAGATGATGCACAGACATATCACACAGTTAGATGATGCACAACACGTCATACAGTAAGACGATGCACAGACATATCACACAGTTAGATGATGCACAGACACATCACACAGTTAGATGATGCACAGACACGTGCAGTTAGTTAGATGCACGGACACATCACACAGTTAGATGATGCACAGACACATCACACAGTTAGATGATGCACAGACATATCACACAGTTAGATGATGCACAGACACATCACACAGTTAGATGATGCACAGACATATCACACAGTTAGATGATGCACAACATATCACACAGTTAGATGATGCACAGACATATCACACAGTTAGATGATGCACAGACATATCACACAGTTAGACGATGCACAGACATATCACACAGTTAGATGATGCACAGACATATCACACAGTTAGATGATGCACAGACAGACATCGCACAGTTAGATGATGTTAGATGATGCACAACATATCATACAGTTAGATGATGCACAGACACATCATACAGTTAGATGATGCACAGACATATCACACAGTTACAGACATATCACACAGTTACACGATGCACAGACATATCACACAGTTAGATGATGCACAACATATCATACAGTTAGATGATGCACAACACGTCATACAGTTAGATGATGCACAGACATATCACACAGTTAGATGATGCACAGACATATCACACAGTTAGATGATGCACAGACATATCACACAGTTAGATGATGCACAGACATATCACACAGTTAGATGATGCACAGACATATCACACAGTTAGATGATGCACAACACGTCACACAGTTAGATGATGCACAACACGTCATACAGTTAGATGATGCACAGACATATCACACAGTTAGATGATGCAGACATATCACACAGTTAGATGATGCACAACACGTCACACAGTTAGATGATGCACAGACATATCACACAGTTAGATGATGCAGAACACGACACACAGACATGCACAGACACATCACACAGTTAGATGATGCACAGACATATCACACAGTTAGATGATGCACAGACATATCATACAGTTAGATGATGCACAGACATATCATACAGTTAGATGATGCACAACACGTCATACAGTTAGATGATGCACAGACATATCACACAGTTAAGATGATGCACACAGACATGATCGACACAGTTAGATGATGCAGACAGTATCACACAGTTAGATGTGCACAGAGTTAGATGATGCACACGTCATTCACACAGTTAGATGATGCACAGACATATCATACAGTTAGATGATGCACAGACACATCACACAGTTAGATGATGCACAGACACATCACACAGTTAGATGATGCACAGACACATCACACAGTTAGATGATGCACAAGACATATCACACAGTTAGATGATGCACAGACATATCACACAGTTAGATGATGCAGAAAGACATCACACAGTTAGATGATGCACAGATGCACAGTTAGATGATGCACAGACATATCATACAGTTAGATGATGCACAGACATATCACACAGTTAGATGATGCACAACACGTCACACAGTTAGACGATGCACAGACATATCAGTTACGGTTAGATGATGCACAGTTAGACATATCACACATAGAGTTAGATGATGCACAACATATCATACAGTTAGACGATGCACAGACATATCACACAGTTAGATGATGCACAGACATATCACACAGTTAGATGATGCACAACACGTCATACAGTTAGATGATGCACAGACATATCACACAGTTAGATGATGCACAGACACATCACACAGTTAGATGATGCACAGACATATCACACAGTTAGATGATGCACAACACGTCATACAGTTAGATGATGCACAGACATATCACACAGTTAGATGATGCACAACACATCACACAGTTAGATGATGCACAGACATATCACACAGATAGATGATGCACAACACGTCATCACACAGTTAGATGATGCACAGACACATCACACAGTTAGATGATGCACAACACGTCACACAGTTAGATGATGCACAGACATATCACACAGTTAGATGATGCACAGACATATCACACAGTTAGATGATGATGCACAGACATGCACATCATACAGTTAGATGATGCACAGACACACGTCACAGTTAGATGATGCACAGACATATCACACAGTTAGATGATGCACAGACATATCACACAGTTAGATGATGCACAACACGTCATACAGTTAGACGATGCACAGACATATCACACAGTTAGATGATGCACAGACATATCACACAGTTAGATGATGCACAGACATATCACACAGTTAGATGATGCACAGACATATCACACAGTTAGATGATGCACAGACATATCACACAGTTAGATGATGCACAACATATCACACAGTTAGACGATGCACAGACATATCACACAGTTAGATGATGCACAGACATATCATACAGTTAGATGATGCACAACACGTCATACAGTTAGATGATGCACAGACATATCACACAGTTAGATGATGCACAGACATCACACAGTTAGATGATGCACAGCACGTCATGCAGTAAGACGATGCAGAGACATAACACATACTTAGATGATGCAGAACACGTCATACAGTTAGATGATGCACAACATGTCATACAGTGAGACGATGCATTGGAATATCACACAGTTAGATAATGCACAGATATATCACACAGTTAGAGGATGCACAGACATATCATACAGTTACATGATGCACAGACATATCGCACAGTTATACGATGCACAAACATATCACACAGTTAGATGATGCACAGACATATCATACGGTTGGATGATGCACAACACGTCATACAGTTAGATGATGCACAGAGATATCACACAGTTAGATGATGCACAGACATATCAAACAGTTAGATGATGCACAACATGTCATACAGTTAGAAGATGCACAGACACATCACACAGTTAGATGATGCACAGACACATCAGTCAGTTAGATGATGTATAGACACGTCTCACAGTTAGATGATGAACAGAAACATCACACTGTTAGATGATGCACAACACGTCAAACAGTTAGATGATGCACAGACACATCACAAAATTAGATGATGCACAGACAAGTGGCACAGTTAGAAGATGCTCGGACACATCACACAGTTAGATAATGCACAGACACATCACACAGTTTGATGATGCACAGACACATCAGTTATATTATGCACAACACGTCACACAGTTAGATGATTCACAACACATGATAGAGTTAGACGATGCACAGACATATCACACAGTTAGACGATTCACAGACATATCGTAGAGTTAGATGATGCACAACACATCATACAGTAAGACGATGCACAGACATATCACACAGTTAGATGATGCACAGACATATCACACAGTTAGATGATGCACAGACACATCACACAGTTAGATGATGCACAGAACACGTCATACAGTTACATGATGCACAGACATATCACACAGTTAGATGATGCACAGACATATCACACAGTTAGATGATGCACAGACATATCACACTGATAGATACTGCACAACACGTCATACAGTAAGAGGATGCACAGACATATCGCACAGTTAGGTGATGCACAACACGCCATACAGTAAGATGATGCACAACACATCATACAGTTGGATGATGCACTGACACATCACACAGTTTGATGATGCACAGACACATCACACAGTTAGACGATACAGAAATACATCACACAGTTAGATTATGCACAACACGTCATAGAGTTAGATGATACACAACACGACATAGAGTTAGACGGTGCACAGACATATCACAAAGGTAAGACGATTCACAGACATATCATTCAGTAAGACGACGCACAGACATATCACACAGTTAGATGATGCACAGACATATCACACAGTTAGATGATGCACAGACATATCGCACAGTTAGATGATGCACAGACACGATGCACAGACAAATCACACAGTTAGATGATGCACACACAGTTAGAGATGCAGAGACATCACGATAGATGATGCACAGACATATCACACAGTTAGATGATGCACAGACAGAACATGCATCACAGTTAGAGTTAGATGATGCACAACACGTCATACAGTAAGACGATGCACAGACATATCACACAGTTAGATGATGCACAGACATATCACACAGTTAGATGATGCACAGACATATCACACAGTTAGATGATGGAAAACACGTCATCCAGTAAGACGATGCACAGACATATCACACAGTTAGATGATGCACAGACACATCACACAGTTAGATGATGCACAACATATCATACAGTTAGATGATGCACAACACGTCATACAGTAAGACGATGCACAGACATATCACACAGTTAGATGATGCACAGACATATCACACTGTTAGATGATGCACAACACGTCATACAGTAAAACGATGCACAGACATATCACACAGTTAGATGATGCACAGACACATCACACAGTTAGATGATGCACAGACACACACGTCATAGAGTTACATGATGCCCAACACGTCCATACAGTTAGATGATGCACAGACATATCACACAGTTAGATGATGCACAGACATATCACACAGTTAGATGATGCACAGACATATCACACAGTAACATGATGCACAGACATATCACAGTTAGATGGTGCACAACACGTCATACAGTTAGATGATGCACAGACACATGTCAAAATTAGATGATGCACACGTGGCACATTTAGATGATGCTCAGAGACATCACACAGTTAGATGATGTACAGACATTTCTCAAAATTAGATGATGCACAACACGTCATACAGTAAGACGATGCACAGACATATCACACAGTTAGATGATGCACAACACATCATACAGTTAGATGATGCACAACACGTCATACAGTAAGACGATGCACAGACACATCACACAGTTAGATGATGCACAACACGTCATACAGTTAGATGATGCACAACACGTTATGCAGTTAGATGATCCACAACACGTCATCACACAGTTAGATGATGCACAGACACATCACACAGTTAGATGATGCACAGACATATCACACACGTCATACAGTTAGATGAGACACACAGTTAGATGATGCACAGTTACATATGCACAACACGTCACAGTTAGATAATGCACAGACATATCACACAGTTAGATAATGCACAGACATATCATACAGTTAGATGATGTACAGACATTTCTCAAAATCAGATGATTCACAACACGTCATACAGTAAGACGATGCACAGACATGTCACACAGTTAGATGATGCACAACACGTCATTCATTAGGACGACGAACAGTCATATCACACAGTTAGATGATGCACATATAAATCACACAGTCTGATGATGCACAACACGTCATAGAGTTAGATGATGCACAAAACGTCAAACAGTTAGACGATGTACAGACACATCACATATTTAGATGATGCACAACACGTCATACAGTCAGATGATGTACAACACGTCATGCAGTTAGATGATCCACAACATGTCATACAATAAGACGATGGACAGACACATCACTTATTTAGATGATGCACAACACGTCTTACAGTAAGACGATGCACAGACATATCACACAGTTAGATAATGCACAGACATATCATACAGTTGGATGATGCAGAACACCTCTCACAGTTAGATGATGCACATGTCACAAAGTTTAATGATGCACATACACACCACAAAGTTAGATGATGCACAACCCATCATACAGTTAGATGATGCACAGAAACATCACACAGTTAGATGATGCACAGATATATCAGGCAGTTGGATGATCCACAAGACGTCATACAGTTACATGATGCACAACACGTCATACAGTAAGACGATGCACAGACATATCACACAGTTAGAGGATGCACAGACATATCACACAGTTAGATGATTCACAACACGTCATACAGTAAGGTGATGCAAAACACGTCATACAGTATGACGATGCACAGATATATCACACAGTTAGATGATGCACAGACATATCACACAGTTAGATGATGCACAGACAAAACGCACAGTTTGATGATGCACAACACGCCATACAGTTAGATGATGCACAACACGTCATAAAGTAAGACGATACACAGACACATCACATATTGAGATGATGCACAACCTATCATACAGTTAGATGATGCAAAACACGTGATACAGTAAGACGATGCACAGATATATCACACAGTTAAATGATGCACAGACATATCACACAGTTAGATGATGCACAGACATATCGCACAGTTTGATGATGTACAACACGCCATACAGTTAGATTATGCACAACACGTCCTACGGTAAGAAGATGCAAAAGACGTCATACAGTATGACGATGCACAGCCACGTCACACAGTTAGATTATGCACAACGCGTCATAAAGTAAGACTATACACAGACATATCACACTGTTAGATGATGCACAACACGTCTTACAGTAAGACGATGCACAGACACGTCACACAGTTAGGTGATGCACAACAAGTCATACAGTAAGACGATGCACAGACATATCACACAGATACATGAGGCACAGACACGTGGCACAGTTAGATGATGCACAGACACGTTGCATAGTTAGATGATGCACAGACATATCACATAGTTAGATGATGCACAGACATATCATACAGTCAGATGATGTACAGACATATCACACAGTTAATGATGCACAGAAACATCACACAGTTAGATGATGCACAGACATAGCACACAGTTAGATGATGCACAACACATCAGCCAGGTATATGATGCACAACAGGTCATGCAGTAAGACGATGCACAGACACATCACACAGTTAGATGATGCACAACGCGTCATACAGTAAGACGATGCACAGACATATCACACTGTTAGATGATGCACAGACATATCACAAAGTTAGATGATGCACAGACATGTCATACAGTTAGATGGTGCAAAGACATGTCATACAGTTAGATGATGCACAGACACGTCATACAATAAGACGATGCACAACACGTTATACAGTAAGACGATTCACAGACATATCACACAGATGATGCACAGAAACATCACACAGTTAGATGATGCACAGACACACCACATAGTCTTACTTGGTGCACAAACACATCAGTCAGTCTTACATGGTATACACACACATCACACAGTTAGATGATGCATAAACACATCACGCAGTTAGATGCTGTACAAACAACACATAATTACATGCTGCACCAACAGCACATAGTTACATACTGCACAAACATCAAGCAGTTTCAGGCTGTACAAACAAACAGCGCACTGTTACATGCTACACAGACATCACATTATTACATGCACTCAAGCACAACACTGAACATTACGTGCGGCAAAAAATATCACGAATTGCTAGATGCTACAAAAACCAAAAAAATCTGTTACATGCTGCAGAAAGATCACATACTGTTACATGCTGTAAAAATATCACACACGGTTAAATCCTGCATATAAATCACATATTTACATGCTACAAAGCGTCACACAGTTACATGTTGCACAAACATCACACACAGTTACATGTTGCACAAACATCACACAGTTACATGCTGCACAAAAATCGCACAGTTAATGCTGCACAAACATCACACAGAAGGAAGGTCAAAAAGCATCACACAGTTACATGCTGCACAAACATCACACAGATATATGCTGCATAATCATCACATAGCTACATGCTGCACAAAGATCACATAATTACATGCTACACAAGAATCACTCTGTTGCATGCTGCACAAACATCTATAAGTTGCAAGCTGCACAAACATCACACAATTACATGCTACACAAACATCACACACTTACATGCTACACAAACATCACACAATTACATGCTGCACAAACATTACACAATTATATGCTACACAAGCATCACTCAGTTGCATGCTGCACAAACATCTATCAGTTGCAAGCTGCACAAACATCACACAATTACATGCTGCACAAACATCACACAATTACATGCTGCACAAACATCACACAATTACATGCTACACAAGCATCACACAATTACATGCTTCACAAACATCACACACTTACATGCTACACAAACATCACACAATTACATGCTGCACAAACATCACACAATTACATGCTACACAAACATCACTCAGTTGCAAGCTGCACAAACATCACACAATTACATGTTACAGAAACATCACACACTTACATGCTACACAAACATCACACAGCTACATGCTGCACAAACATTACACAATTATATGCTACACAAGCATCACTCAGTTGCATGCTGCACAAACATCTATCAGTTGCAAGTTGCACAAACATTACACAATTATATGCTACACAAGCATCACTCAGTTGCATGCTGCACAAACATCTATCAGTTGCAAGCTGCACAAACATCACACAATTACATGCGCCACAAACATCACACAATTACATGCTGCACAAACATCACACACTTACATGCTACACAAACATCACACAATTACATGCTACACAAACATCACACAATTACATGCTACACAAGCATCACTCAGTTGCAAGCTGAACACACATCACACAATTACATGCTACACAAACATCACACAGCTATATGCTGCACAAACATCACACAGTTACATGTTGCTCAAACATCACACAATTACATGGTACACAAACATCAGATAGTTACATGCTGCACAAACATCACACAGTTACATGGTGCACAAGCATCACACACGGTTACATGGTGCACAAACATCACACAGTTGCATGATGCACAGACATCAGACAATTACATGCTGCACAAACATCACACAGCTACATGTTGCACAAAATATCACACAGTTGCATGCTGCACAAACATCACACAATTACATGCTGCACAAACATCACACGGTTACATGTTGCACAAACATCACACAGTTGCATGCTGCACAAACATCACACAGTTGCATGATGCACAAACATCACACAATTACATGTTGCACAAACATCACACACGGTTACATGGTGCACAAACATCACTCATTGGCATGCTGCACAAATATCACACAATTACATGCTACTCAAACATCTATCAGTTACATGATGCACAAACATTACACACAGTTACATGTTGCACAAACATCACTCACACGGTTACATGGTGCACAAACATCACTCATTGGCATGCTGCACAAACATCACACAATTACATGCTGCACAAACATCAGTTACATGTTGCATCAAACAATTACATGCTACTCAAACATCTATCAGTTACATGTTGCACAAACATTACACACGGTTACATGGTGCACAAACATCACTCACTGGCATGATGTACAAACATCACACAATTACATGCTGCACAAACATAACACGGTTACATGGTGCACAAACATCATACAGTTGCATGCGCCACAAACATCCCACAGTTGCATGCTGCACAAACATCACACAGTTACATGCTGCACAAACATCACACACGGTTACATGGTGCACAAACATCACTCATTGGCATGCTGCACAAACATCAGACAATCACATGCTGCACAAACATCTATCAGTTGCATGCTGCACAAAGAAGACAGTTGCATGCTACACAAACATCACAAAGTTACATGTTGCTCAAACATCACACGGTTACATGCTGCACAAACATCACACACGGTTACACGGTGCACAAACATCACACAGTTGCATACTGCACAAACATCAGACAATTACATGCTGCACAAACATCACACAGCTACATGTTGCACAAACATCACACATGGTTACATGGTGTACAAACATCATACAGTTGCATGCTGCACAAACATCACACAGTTACATGTTGCACAAACATCACACACGGTTACATGGTGCACAAACATCACACAGTTACATGGTACACAAACATCACACACGGTTACATGGTGCACAAACATCACACAGGTGCATGCTGCACAAACATCACACAGCTACATGTTGCACAATCATCACACAGCTACATCTTGCACAAACATCACACAGCTACATGTTGCACAAACATCACACAGTTACATGCTGCAGATGTATCACAAACAGTTCCATACTGCACAAACATCACATACTTACATGCTGCACAAATATCACACACTGTTACATGCACAGGGACTGCATGTGTTAATAAATTGTGCAAATCTGACGACGTCAAAAATATTTTATTGCTTCAAAACAAATATGGAACACAATCAGTCGTTTTACTAGAACAATGGATATACTGACCTAGATTCGAGAGATCAGAAGACCTCCCACGTAACGGTAATCAGAGGAAATAGAGTATGGCAGTGGAAAAAAACCAGTGTGGAACTGTGTCAAAGCCAGAATTGATGATTCGGCAGAATTCTCAAGATATAGGGAGGTAATGTCTATTGCGTGATCAAATTGTTGTATGAAGTGTGAATGAGGATCATAACCCATCTTATTTAATTAGATCTTATTATTTTGATGGCTACGATTATAATTTCGGCTGCTTTTTACAGAATTGACAGCTGTAAAGCAATATTTATGTGAAAATGCTTCTCTGTGAAAAGTGCACCAGCTGTCTCAGGCCCACTTGTCTGATAAAAGAAGGGTCACACGTGCCTGTGGTGTGAATACACCGTAAGATCCGTATTCACGAAACTAACGTAAATGCACACCAGCAACTGCTTGATAAAGAGTCAATCCTCCATTTCACCCAGGCATAATTGTCACACTCATCGAAATTGATCACGGGACTTGCATTTGGTAAACCTGATTACGATGTTCTATCATATTTTAGATATTCAGCCAATTGCAGCTTCCAAAACCCAAGTGACCAGAAAAGCGTTTATCTGATGGGTGTTATGTATAATCTGTCCTGGTTTCACTTTTCCAAACACTATTTCGATCTGCTCATAAAAATGCACACTTTGGACATTGAAATTCAAAACGAAGATTGCACAAACATCACCTTGTCAGAAACGTATTCGCGCCTGGAGGAGAATATTGGTGTAAATTGGTTGAAATTGACCACTTGCTATGTCCATGTCAGGGTATTAGGTGTACATTCCAGTAAAAGTGAAATTAACGTTTTTGTGAGAAAACGCAGTTGGATCGAAAGGTCATAAGCTCGTGTGTGACAAGAAGAAATCGATACGAATTTTGAAAGGGCATTTATATGTAGCGGCGGCTAACTGACAGTTGCAGTATCATAAGTTACAAGAGGTCTCCGACGATACATATTTCACAGGAATTGACATTGATGTGTTGTCTTGAGAGCGAAAATGTCACACCGGAATATGCATATGAAGATTGACAGATAGCATAGCTTCATGACCACGAAGGTGGATCTGTTGTCAGAGCTGGACGAACCTTAAAGGTTAGATTCCTTCACTAGCTGCTGGCGACCCTTGTCTGAGACATCTGCTTGAGATACCTGATAGAGATAGCTGCTGGAGATATCTGCTTTAGACACATGCTGCAAATAGCTGCTTGAGATATCTGCTGGAGGCACCTACTGGAGACACAAGCAAGAGATATCTGTTTTAGACACATGCTTAAGATAGCTGCCAGAGATACCTGTTGGCGACATCTGCTTCGGATAGCTGCTTCAGACGCCTGCTGGAGATACCAGCAAGATATATCCGGTGGAGACACCTGCTTAGGATAACTGCCAGAGATATCTGCTGGCGACACAAGCAAGAGATGTCTGCTGGAGACACATGCTGGAGACACAAGCAAGAGATATCTGCTGGAGACACAAGCAAGAGATGTCTGCTGGAGACACCTGCTGGAGACACAAGCAAGAGATACCTGCTGGAGACACAAGCAAGAGATGTCTGCTGGAGACACCTGCTGGAGACACAAGCAAGAGATATCTGCTGGAGACACAAGCAAGGGATGTCTGCTGGAGACACATGCTGGAGACACAAGCAAGAGATGTCTGTTGGAGACACAACAAGAGATGTCTGGAGACACATGCTGGAACACAAAGAGATGTCTGCTGGAGACACCTGCTGGAGACACAAGCAAGAGATGTCTGCTGGAGACACAAGCAAGAGATGTCTGTTGGAGACACCTGCTGGAGACACAAGCAAGAGATGTCTGCTGGAGACACAAGCGAGATGTCTGCTGGAGACACCTGCTGGAGACACAAGCAAGAGATGTCTGTTGGAGACACCTGGTGGAGACACAAGCAAGAGATGTCTGCTGGAGACACAAGCAAGAGATGTCTGCTGGAGACACCTGCTGGAGACACAAGCAAGAGATGTCTGCTGGAGACACATGCTGGAGACACAAGCAAGAGATGTCTGCTGGAGACACATGCTGGAGACACAAGCAAGAGATGTCTGCTGGAGACACAAGCAAGAGATGTATGCTGGAGACACCTGCTGGAGACACAAGCAAGAGATATCTGCCGGAGACACATGCTGGAGACACAAGCAAGAGATGTCTGCCGGAAACACCTGGTGGAGACACAAGCAAGAGATATCTGCTGGAGACACATGCTGGAGACACAAGCAAGAGATGTCTGCTGGAGACACCTGCTGGAGACACAAGCAAGAGATATCTGCTGGAGACACATACTGGAGACACAAGCAAGAGATATCTGCCGGAAACACCTGGTGGAGACACAAGCAAGAGATGTTTGCTGGAGACACCTGCTGGAGACTTAAGCAAGAGATACTTGCCGGAGACACCTGCTGGAGACACAAGCAAGAGATATCTGCCGGAATCACCTGGTGGAGACACAAGCAAGAGATATCTGCTGGAGACACAAGCAAGAGATATCTGCTGGAGACACCTGCTGGAGACACAAGCAAGAGATATCTGCTGGAGACACAAAGAGATATCTGCCGGAGACACATGCTGGAGACACAAGCAAAGAGATGTATGCCGGAAACACCTGGTGGAGACACAAGCAAGAGATATCTGCTGGAGACACCTGCTGGAGACACAAGCAAAGAGATGTCTGCTGGAGACACAAGCAAGAGATATCTGCTGGAGACACATGCTGGAGACACAAGCAAGAGATGTCTGCCGGAAACACCTGGTGGAGACACAAGCAAGAAATACCTGCTGGAGACACCTGCTAAGGATTGCTGCTTTAGACAACTGCTGGAGTTAACAGATATCTGCTGGAGACATCTGCTGGAGACACAAGCAAGAATTATCTGCTGGAGACACAAGCAAGAGCTATCTGCCGGAGACACCTGCTGGAGACACAAGCAAGAGATATCTGCTGGAGGCACCTACTGGAGACACAAGCAAGAGATATCTGTTTTAGACACATGCTTAAGATAGCTGCCAGAGATACCTGTTGGCGACATCTGCTTCGGATAGCTGCTTCAGACGCCTGCTGGAGATACCAGCAAGATATATCCGGTGGAGACACCTGCTTAGGATAACTGCCAGAGATATCTGCTGGCGACACAAGCAAGAGATGTCTGCTGAGACATGCTGGAGACACAAGCAAGAGATATCTGCTGGAGACACAAGCAAGAGATGTCTGCTGAGACACCTGCTGGAGACACAAGCAAGAGATACCTGGAGACACAAGCAAGAGATGTCTGCTGGAGACACCTGGTGGAGACACAAGCAAGAGATATCTGCTGGAGACACAAGCAGGGATGTCTGCTGGAGACACATGCTGGAGACACAAGCAAAGAGATGTCTGCTGGAGACACACGGCTGGAGACACAACCTGGGGAATCTGGCCGGAGACACCTGCTGAGACACAAGCAAGAGATGTACCTGTTGGAGACACATGCTGGAGACACAAGCAAGAGATGTCTGCTGGAGACTGGAACCTGCTGGAGACACAAGCTGGAGATGTCTGCTGGAGACACAAGCAAGAGATGTCTGTTGGAGACACCTGCTGGAGACACAAGCAGGATCGATAGCACTGGGGAGATGTCTGCTGGAGACACAAGCGAGATGAGATCTGCCGGAGACACCTGCTGGAGACACAAGCCTGGTGGAGACACATGTCTGCTGGAGACACCTGCTGGAGACACAAGCAAGAGATGCTCTGCTGGAGACACAAGACACAAGAGATGTCTGCTGGAAATAATGCCATATTTATCCGCCGAATAACCCGCCGAATACGCGACGTCCGCCGGTTAATAATGATGCCCGCTGACACCCGCCGATTAATAATGATGCCCGCTTCGAAGACATGTCTGCCGGATACCGTTATATTACCCGCCGGATATCAACGCCGAATACGCGCTATATTCGCCGGTTCCACCCGGTGAATAATGTATATTATCTGCTGAATAATATATCATCAAGTCTGCCGGATTCGCCGGACAATGCCATTACCCGCTGAACATCGATATGATATTATCGGCTGAGACACCCGAAGGATAACAGATGTTTGCTGAATAATCTGCCGAGACCAAGAGATACTCATTCGACCCGCCGACATCCGCCGGAATCACCCGCTGATATCATATTCATTAATCCGACATCAATCTGCCGACATCAATGACATCCGCCGAATAATTAAAGATATCCATTTATTAATACGACATCATTTGTTCACCCGGTGAGATTAATTCGCTGACCTACCGAATAATGAAGATTCGCCGACATCAAAGATATCCGCCGACATCATTGATATCATTTGTTCACCTGATGATATCAAAGAAACACCATGACATCAATTCGCCATGATCACGCTTCTATCGAATCAATGGATAACAGACACTGCCGACATCCATTAATGCTAAAGAATTCATCTGCCGAAGAGCCATCCGTCGATATCAATCTGCCGGACACGCCGACATCACCGCCGACATCATCATTAATAATCCGTGATATCCGCCTAGGGATAACCGCCAGACATTCGCCGGCGTAAGATGTCCGGTTGAATCTGCCGACATCAATGATCCATTGACATCATCATTGATGTCCGCCGACATCAATCTGCTGACATCATCGCCAGATGACCCGCTGATCATGAAGAGATGTCCGCTGACCCGCCGGATATCATCATATTAATTCGCCGACATCATGGATCTGCCGACACGCCGACGCCCGGACACCGGCCGACATCATTGATGTCCGTCGATATCTGCCGATATCCGTTGATATCAATCTGGTGATATCATCGTATCGTCCGCTGACATCATCATTCGAATAACTGCCGGACAATGTCCGCTGACGTCCGCCGACATGCCGACACAAGCAAGAGATATCTGCCGGAGACACAAGCAAGAGATCTGCTGGAGACACCTGCTGGAGACACAAGCAAGAGATATCTGCTGGAGACACAATGCTGGAGACACAAGGAGATGTCTGCTGGAGACATCTGCTGGAGACACAAGCAACAGATGTCTGCTGGAGACACCGGCTGGAGACACAAGCAAGAGATGTCTGCTGGAGACACAAGCAAGAGATGTCTGTTGGAGACACATGCTGGAGACACAAGCAAAGAGATGTCTGCTGGAGACACCTGCTGGAACACAGACAAGCAAGAGATGTCTGCTGGAGACACAAGCAAGAGATGTCTGCTGGAGACACCATGCTGGAGACACAAGCAAGAACACCTGCTGGAGACACAAAGCTGCTGAGATGTCTGCTGGAGACACCTGCTGGAGGACACAAGCAAAGAGATGTCTGTTGGGAGACACCTGCTGGAGACACAAGCAAGAGATGTCTGCTGGAGACACCTGACAAAGCAAGAGATGTCTGCTGGAGACACCTGCTGAGAGACACAAGCAAGAGATGTCTGCTGGAGACACCTGCTGGAGACACAGACAAGCAAGAGATGTCTGCTGGAGACACATGCTGGAGACACAAGCAAGAGATGTCTGCTGGAGACACCTGCTGGAGACACAAGCAAGAGATGTCTGCTGGAGACACAAGCAAGAGATGTATGCTGGAGACACCTGCTGGAGACACAAGCAAGAGATATCTGCCGGAGACACATGCTGGAGACACAAGCAAGAGATGTCTGCCGGAAACACCTGGTGGAGACACAAGCAAGAGATATCTGCTGGAGACACATGCTGGAACACAGAAGCAAAGAGATGTCTGCTGGAGACACCTGCTGGAGACACAAGCAAGAGATATCTGCTGGAGACACATACTGGAGACACAAGCAAGAGATGTCTGCCGGAAACACCTGGTGGAGACACACAAGCAAGAGATGTTTGCTGGAGACACCTGCTGGAGACTTAAGCAAGAGATACTTGCCGGAGACACCTGCTGGAGACACAAGCAAGAGATATCTGCCGGAATCACCTGGTGGAGACACAAGCAAGAGATATCTGCTGGAGACACAAGCAAGAGATATCTGCTGGAGACACCTGCTGGAGACACAAGCAAAGAGATATCTGCTGGAGACACAAGCAAGAGATATCTGCCGGAGACACATGCTGGAGACACAAGCACACACAAGCAGAGATATCTGCTGGAGATGTCTGCTGGAGACACAAGCAAGAGATGGAGACACAAGCAAGAGATATCTGCTGGAGACACATGCTGGAGACACAAGCAAGAGATGTCTGCCGGAAACACCTGGTGGAGACACAAGCAAGAAATACCTGCTGGAGACACCTGCTAAGGATTGCTGCTTTTAGACAACTGCTGGAGTTAACAGATATCTGCTGGAGACATCTGCTGGAGACACAAGCAAGAATTATCTGCTGGAGACACAAGCAAGAGCTATCTGCCGGAGACACCTGCTGGAGACACAAGCAAGAGATGTCTGCTGGAGACACCTGCTGGAGACACAAGCAAGAGATATCTGCTGGAGACACATGCTGGAGACACAAGCAAGAGATATCTGCCGGAGACGCCTGCTGGAGACACAAGCAAGAGATAACTGCTGGAGACACATGCTGGAGACACAAGCAAGAGATAAGAGATGTCTGTTGGAGACACCTGCTGGAGACACAAGCAAGAGATGTCTGCTGGAGACACAAGCAAGAGATGTCTGCTGGAGACACCTGCTGGAGACACAAAGGAAGAGATGTCTGTTGGAGACACCTGTGTGGAGACACAAGCAAGAGATGTCTGCTGGAGACACAAGCGAGATGTCTGCTGGAGACACCTGCTGGAGACACAAGCAAGAGATGTGTCTGCTGGACACACCTGCTGGAGACACAAGCAAGAGATGTCTGCTGGAGACACATGCTGGAGACACAAGCAAGAGATGTCTGCTGGGAGACACCTGCTGGAGACACAAGCAAGAGATGTCTGCTGGAGACACAAGCAAGAGATGTATGCTGGAGACACCTGCTGGAGACACAAGCAAGAGATATCTGCTGGAAACACATGCTGGAGACACAAGCAAGAGATAACTGCCGGAAACACCTGGTGGTGGAGACACAAGCAAGAGATATCTGCTGGAGACACATGCTGGAGACACAAGCAAGGAGATGTCTGCTGGAGACACCTGCTGGAGACACAAGCAAGAGATATCTGCTGGAGACACATGCTGGAGACACAAGCAAGAGATGTCTGCCGGAAACACCTGGTGGAGACACAAGCAAGAGATGTTTGCTGGAGACACCTGCTGGAGACTTAAGCAAGAGATGCTTGCCGGAGACACCTGCTGGAGACACAAGCAAGAGATATCTGCCGGAATCACCTGGTGGAGACACAAGCAAGAGATATCTGCTGGAGACACAAGCAAGAGATATCTGCCGGAATCACCTGGGTGGAGACACAAGCAAGAGATATCTGCTGGAGACACAAGAAAGAGATATCTGCTGGAGACACAAGCAAGAGATATCTGCCGGAGACATATGCTGGAGACACAAAGCAAGAGATGTCTGCTGGAGACACCTGCTGGAAGCAGAGATATCTGCTGGAGACACATCTGCTGGAGACACAAGCAAGAGATGTCTGCCGGAAACACCTGGTGGAGACACACAAGCAAGAAATACCTGCTGGAGACACCTGCTAAGGATTGCTGCTTTAGACAACTGCTGGAGTTAACAGATATCTGCTGGAGACATCTGCTGGAGACACAAGCAAGAATTATCTGCTGGAGACACAAAAGAGCTATCTGCCGGAGACACCTGCTGGAGACACAAGCAAGAGATGTCTGCTGGAGGACACCTGCTGGAGACACAAGCAAGAGATATCTGCTGGAGACACATGCTGGAGACACAAGCAAGAGATATCTGCCGGAGACGCCTGCTGGAGACACCTGCTAAAGAGATACCAACAAGACATATAAGTGGAGACACAAGCAAGAGATAACTGCTGGAGACACATGCTGGAGACACAAGCAAGAGATATCTGCTGGAGACACATGCTGGAGACACAAGCAAAGAGATATCTACCGGGAGACACCTGCTGGAGACACAAACAGAGACAACTGCTGGAGACGTACCGAGACAAGCAAAGAGATATCTGCTTGGAGACATCTGCTACCTGAAGAGAGTCTGCAAGAGATATCTGCTGGAGACACACTGCTAAAAGGATGTCTGATATCGATTACCTGCTGGAGACACAAGCAGAGATGCTCTGCTGGGAGACACCAAAGAGAGAGATGTCTGCTGGAGAACACAAGCAAGAGATGTCTGTTGGAGACACATGCTGAGACACAACTTGAGATGTATCCGCTGGCAGACACAGACTGCAGAGGATGTCTGTTGGAGACACACTGGAGACACAAGCAAGAGATGTCTGCTGGAGACACAAGCAAGAGATGTCTGCTGGAGACACCTGCTGACACAAGCAAGAGATATCTGCTGGAGACACAAGCAAGAGATCTGTTGGAGACACCTGAGTGTCTGGAGACACTGGTTGAGAAGCAAGAGATTGCTGGAGACATCAGGGCAAAGAGATGTCTGCTGGGAGACACCTGCTGGACACAAGCAAGAGATATGTCTGCTGGACACAAGCAAGAGATGTCTGCAGGAGCAAGAGACACATCAGTAGATATCTGCCGGACACATGCTGGTACAAGCAAGAGATGTCTGCTGGAAACACCTGCTGGAGACACACACAAGCAAGAGATGTCTGCTGGAGACACAAGCAGCTGCTGAGACACACTGACCGACATTCACCGATTCAATCCGCTGGAGATACATCGTCCGCCGATGTCCGGTCGACATCAACCCGCCGAGACTCAGCTGATTACCACCCGACATCGACATCATCGCCGTTAACATGACCATCGAATCTGAGACGCAAAGATGCCGGATCATCAGCCGCAGACATCCGCCGAATCCGCTGACATCGCCGCCATATATCCGCCGATACAGATAATTCCGCCTGACATCAATACGCCGAGCACGCATGGATGTCCGCCGGTTAACCCGGCGACACGCCAAGACATCCGCCGACATCAACTGCCGGAGGTCACGTTATTATCCGCCGGACACGCTGATTATCCGCCGACATCAACACGCCCGACACGATTAAAGATGCCCGCCTGTTCAATCCGGCGACATCAATGCCGAAACACCCGCCGACATCAACTGGCGACTGCCGCCTTGGTGACAACCGCCGATAGCCAACAGACATCACGCCGACATCCGCCGGCATCATCGCCGCCAAATCATCCGCCGGACATCGATGTCGTCAGTCCGCCGACATCCGCTGACATCAGCGCTGGTATCATCCGCTGACGTCCGCTGGCATCAATGTGGCCAAAGACATAATCCGCGGAGACAATCCGCTAGGATAACCGCCGGGTGAGACATCCGCCGGCGACAATGCCAAAGAGATGTCTGCCGACATCAACCCGCCGGAGATTACGTGACTGCAACAGATATCTCGCCGGTACGGCGCCAAAAGCTGACGTCCCACAAGCAAAGAGATGCTGGAGACTGGAGACACCTGCTGGAGACACAAGCAAGAGATGTCTGCTGGAGACACACAAGCAAGAGATGTCTGTTGGAGACACCTGCTGGAGACACAAGCAAGAGATGTCTGCTGGAGACACAAGCAAAGAGATGTCTGTTGGAGACACCTGCTGGAGACACAAGACACAAGCAAGAGATGTCTGCTGGAGACACAAGCAAGAGATGTCTGTTGGAGACACCTGCTGCTGGAGACACAAGCAAGAGATGGAGACACCTGGTGGAGACACAAGAGATGTCTGCTGGAGACACAAGCGAGATGTCTGCTGGAGACACCTGCTGGAGACACAAGCAAGAGATGTCTGCTGGAGACACATGCTGGAGACACAAGCAAGAGATGTCTGTTGGAGACACATGCTGGAGACACAAGCAAGAGATGTCTGCTGGAGACACCTGCTGGAGACACAAGCAAGAGATGTCTGCTGGAGACACAAGCAAGAGATGTATGCTGGAGACACCTGCTGGAGACACAAGCAAGAGATATCTGCCGGAGACACATGCTGGAGACACAAGCAAGAGATGTCTGCCGGAAACACCTGGTGGAGACACAAGCAAGAGATGTCTGCTGGAGACACTTGCTGGAGACACAAGCAAGAGATGTCTGCTGGAGACACCTGGTGGAGACACAAGCAAGAGATGTCTGCTGGAGACACATGCTGGAGACACAAGCAAGAGATATCTGCCGGAAACACCTGGTTTGAGACACAAGCAAGAGATGTTTGCTGGAGACACCTGCTGGAGACTTAAGCAAGAGATACTTGCCGGAGACACCTGCTGGAGACACAAGCAAGAGATATCTGCCGGAATCACCTGGTGGAGACACAAGCAAGAGATATCTGCTGGAGACACAAGCAAGAGATATCTGCTGGAGACACCTGCTGGAGACACAAGCAAGAGATATCTGCTGGAGACACAAGCAAGAGATATCTGCCGGAGACACATGCTGGAGACACAAGCAAGAGATGTCTGCCGGAAACACCTGGTGGAGACACAAGCAAGAGATATCTGCTGGAGACACCTGCTGGAGACACAAGCAAGAGATGTCTGCTGGAGACACAAGCAAGAGATATCTGCTGGAGACACATGCTGGAGACACAAGCAAGAGATGTCTGCCGGAAACACCTGGTGGAGACACAAGCAAGAAATACCTGCTGGAGACACCTGCTAAGGATTGCTGCTTTAGACAACTGCTGGAGTTAACAGATATCTGCTGGAGACATCTGCTGGAGACACAAGCAAGAATTATCTGCTGGAGACACAAGCAAGAGCTATCTGCCGGAGACACCTGCTGGAGACACAAGCAAGAATTATCTGCTGGAGACACAAGCAAGAGCTATCTGCCGGAGACACCTGCTGGAGACACAAGCAAGAGATGTCTGCTGGAGACACCTGCTGGAGACACAAGCAAGATATATCCGGTGGAGACACCTGCTTAGGATAACTGCCAGAGATATCTGCTGGCGACACAAGCAAGAGATGTCTGCTGGAGACACCTGCTGGAGACACAAGCAAGAGATATCTGCTGGAGACACAAGCAAGAGATGTCTGCTGGAGACACCTGCTGGAGACACAAGCAAGAGATACCTGCTGGAGACACAAGCAAGAGATGTCTGCTGGAGACACCTGCTGGAGACACAAGCAAGAGATATCTGCTGGAGACACAAGCAAGGGATGTCTGCTGGAGACACATGCTGGAGACACAAGCAAGAGATGTCTGCTGGAGACACCGGCTGGAGACACAAGCAAGAGATGTCTGCTGGAGACACAAGCAAGAGATGTCTGTTGGAGACACATGCTGGAGACACAAGCAAGAGATGTCTGCTGGAGACACCTGCTGGAGACACAAGCAAGAGATGTCTGCTGGAGACACAGGCAAGAGATGTCTGTTGGAGACACCTGCTGGAGACACAAGCAAGAGATGTCTGCTGGAGACACAAGCGAGATGTCTGTTGGAGACACCTGCTGGAGACACAAGCAAGAGATGTCTGTTGGAGACACCTGGTGGAGACACAAGCAAGAGATGTCTGCTGGAGACACAAGCGAGATGTCTGCTGGAGACACATGCTGGAGACACAAGCAAGAGATGTCTGCTGGAGACACATGCTGGAGACACAAGCAAGAGATGTCTGCTGGAGACACCTGCTGGAGACACAAGCAAGAGATGTCTGCTGGAGACACAAGCAAGAGATGTATGCTGGAGACACCTGGTGGAGACACAAGCAAGAGATATCTGCCGGAGACGCATGCTGGAGACACAAGCAAGAGATGTCTGCCGGAAACACCTGGTGGAGACACAAGCAAGAGATATCTGCTGGAGACACATGCTGGAGACACAAGCAAGAGATGTCTGCTGGAGACACCTGGTGGAGACACAAGCAAGAGATGTCTGCTGGAGACACATGCTGGAGACACAAGCAAGAGATATCTGCCGGAAACACCTGGTGGAGACACAAGCAAGAGATGTTTGCTGGAGACACCTGCTGGAGACTTAAGCAAGAGATACTTGCCTGAGACACCTGCTGGAGACACAAGCAAGAGATATCTGCCGGAATCACCTGGTGGAGACACAAGCAAGAGATATCTGCTGGAGACACAAGCAAGAGATATCTGCTGGAGACACCTGCTGGAGACACAAGCAAGAGATATCTGCTGGAGACACAAGCAAGAGATATCTGCCGGAGACACATGCTGGAGACACAAGCAAGAGATGTCTGCCGGAAACACCTGGTGGAGACACAAGCAAGAGATATCTGCTGGAGACACCTGCTGGAGACACAAGCAAGAGATGTCTGCTGGAGACACAAGCAAGAGATATCTGCTGGAGACACATGCTGGAGACACAAGCAAGAGATGTCTGCCGGAAACACCTGGTGGAGACACAAGCAAGAAATACCTGCTGGAGACACCTGCTAAGGATTGCTGCTTTAGACAACTGCTGGAGTTAACAGATATCTGCTGGAGACATCTGCTGGAGACACAAGCAAGAATTATCTGCTGGAGACACAAGCAAGAGCTATCTGCCGGAGACACCTGCTGGAGACACAAGCAAGAGATGTCTGCTGGAGACACCTGGTGGAGACACAAGCAAGAGATATCTGCTGGAGACACATGCTGGAGACACAAGCAAGAGATATCTGCCCGAGACGCCTGCTGGAGACACAAGCAAGAGATAACTGCTGGAGACACATGCTGGAGACACAAGCAAGAGATAACTGCTGGAGACACCGGCTGGAGACACAAGCAAGAGATATCTGCCGGAGACACATGCTGGAGACACAAGCAAGAGATATCTGCCGGAGACACATGCTGGAGACACAAGCAAGAGATATCTGCCGGAGACGCCTGCTGGAGACACAAGCAAGAGATGTCTGCCGGAGACACCTGCTGGAGCCACAAGTAAGAGATAACTGCTGGAGACACATGCTTGAGACACAAGCAATAGATGTCTGCTGGAGACACATGCTGGAGACACAAGCAAAAGATAATTTCTGGAGACACCTGCTTAGGATAGCTGCTTTAGACATCTGCAGGAGATACTTGCAAAAGATATCTGTTGGGGGCACAAGGAAGAGATATCGGCTGGAGACACTTGCATAGGATAGCTGCTTTAGACACCTGTTGGAGATACCAGCAAGAGATATCTGCTGGAGACATCTGCTGGAGACACCTGCTGAGGCCACGCGCTGGAGACACCTGCTGAGGCCACCTTCTGGACACGTCTGTGGGACACCTACTGGAGACACCAGTTTAATAAGCAAAACTTGTTCCACCATATACTACATTGTGCTTGTTTGTTTGTTTGCTTGTTTGTGTTTAACATAGCACGTGCATATTTACATTATTATCAGTAGTATTGTTATAGCTTGCAAACACACACAAACTTGCCAAATGGCGCCAGTCTGTGATCATGCATCTCGGAACTACGTCACTGACATCCACACAACGACGGTATCCCTGCTGGACAAACAGTGTCGTTCGGCGTTTATGGGGAATACAGAGTTGGGTGATCTGGTTGTCTTAATAATGTTAACAAACTTTCGGAAACAATGCCAAATTTGTGTAGCCGCCGTAGGTGTTCTATCGGTTATTTCTGAAATATACACACCTCGGTACGTTATGTTCTCATTCACTTTACATTGGTTCATCCTCATATCAACCTCTTATGACGTCATTAGCGGGTGTTTTCAAATATCCCCCTTGGGGATTATCATTATATCATTCAAGGGTCTTACAAGACCAATGTTTACTCGGGCGAATATGGAAAACCTCGGCTTCGCCTCGATTATCCATATTCTCCCTCGTGAAAAAACGACATCGGCAATTCTTCCGTCTCGAGAAATATTCAAGAATTACCTCTGTCAAAATGATAAAAAGGATGAGCAAGTTTACTGTTTATTACTTTTTGACCACAACATGAATTACAGAAGAGTTTGGAGAGAGCACGGTCTCCTGTGTAGTTGTGTCATGAACGTCTGCCGCATCCACAGTCGGATCTTCTGTTCCATTCAATATGGAGCGGATGGCCTCCTTTTGGTCCTCCGAAGTTCGTTTATAGGTCCTCACACCTGAAAACAGAATCTTTGATATTATGTAAATATTGTATATATATTTGGACCGCCAATGTGGTTTGTGACGAGATGAAACCTGCGAGCATTGGGTGGAACTAGCGAACCATGGGTGATACATTGAAATCTTTCACTCTAGTGATGGTATTTGGTTTTGACGATGGCGTAAAATGGAAAACTAATCGACTTTTGGACCTTCAATTGGACCTTCTATTAAAGACGTCTTTCAATAGTTCTTACAAATACCATTATTTTTATGTGCATGTTATAACCGCGTTGTTTCATTTTCAGATTTTTGGTTTAATTTTAGAATTTAAACACAGTTTGTAAAACTCACCCTCAACACTGCGGTGTCCCGTTCGTTCCATAATCAGTTGTTCAGGTATTTCTTTCTCATATAACACTTCAGCGGGTACACAACTCGTCACAAGGGGTGTACTGTAACTGATATACAATATACTGTACTTGATATACTCAGTCTGTATACTGCATGTGATATATGTGTTTAGGCGGTACTGATCGCAATGCCGCTTGGACCAAAGTAGGTGTAGAACTCGTCCAACATATTCTAAACTGCCTCCTTTTTGCTACGATGAATATGTTACTTTACAATACACCGAAGTGACAGCTGCGAGTTATTGGGTGCACATTGCGTTTCGTGAAGATATTGTTACTCTTTATAGACATAACAAATGGAAAAAGTTAGATTGTATGATATCTGTAGATGTATTTACAACTGGTGCAGAATGCATGCCACCACGTCTGTTGGTTTAATAAAGCGTATATAAATAGAGGCAACAAGACATTTTTCCCATCGATAAAAACGCTATGCTGAAACAGAGTTGATTGTACATTTCTGACTACATCATCAGCATGTTTATAAGAATCATTATCATTAAAAAGTGATGCTACCAGGTGTATCAAGCCCCAGCGCTGGCACCCATCTGAAACACACGCAAAGGCTAGTCAACGGCTCACCTGAATAAATACGGGAATAAATGGTACTATTAAACATAGGGAATTGCATCGGACACTATTTGTGTGTCACCGATGACTGACATTAGGAAATGTCCTCCACATGTCGACCATTAGACATTAAGGAAGCTCTACAAAGGCCTTGAGTGTTGGACCCTCAACGGAAAAAACATCTGAATAGGAGAGTCACGCAACGCTCTGTAAAATATTGGTGAAAAACAGCATACTTGATCGTTCCTCAGAACGTTGTGAAATCTAAACATCTAAGGCTAAAGCTGTTGGAATATTGTGTTATTCTTTGAAACCAGACTATTAGAGCGTTTGTTTTTTCACTCTGAATCTCCAAACATAGATCTAAATATAAAACACATGGAGGCGTCTCCCTGGTCTCCTATATCTCAAGTTGAGGTGAGTATGTCAATGTCTTAAAATATTCCTCCTGGGGTTATAATAGATCTCTACAAACCTGAGCTTGGTGTAAGAGGCGACTAACTGGATCGCGTGGTCAGGTTCAGTGCCATAATGGTCAGTCATCACTTCACAGACTCCTGAACTGACCATTTCTAAAGACGTCTCCACAGAAGGATATGGAATCGGAGACATCCTTCAGTACTAATATGCCACAGCTGACGGAATCTGTCCACTGGAAGGCGCGGGTATTTTAGGTTTATGGAAACCAAAACAAAACGAAAACAATGTTTGGTTATATTCAATCAAACACCATTGAATCACCTGTTTTTTATTTGCTGAGGAGTAAACAAAGCCAGACAAAAATACAAACGAACAACAACAACAAAATATAAACAACAACAACAACAACAACAACAACAACAAAACTCAACAACAACAATATACAAGTTTCAGGATTAGGCACTTCAGATTATCCCGCCCTGATATTGATGGAATATTTCATAAAAGCGGCGTTAAATCAAACTCACTCACTCTTCAGATTAACGGTTAGACCGGGTATACAGCCTGTTTCGCAAACATTCGGATTTAAAGGTTTTCAAAAAGTTTTCTTATCAGAAAACTTTTTTATCTGACGAATGTGATCTGAATAAAATGGAACATGAACACTAGTCTGTGTTAGTATTCTTACATAATGAAAGCAAAAGATTGCTGACTTTGCAAACAAGTCATTATTTTGCTCAAACATCAAGAGCCAAGATGAGAAAAAAATATATCGGAAGTGTCAGTTTGACATAAATCAGTTCACGAATCGCCCGGAGAAAGACTTTATTGCAATGATTAATATGGATCTACAAGCATCAGACATATAAATTTTCAAAATTAATGTACGTAATAGTTACTTATGCTGTATGTTAAAGTCTGCAAAGACATTTAAGCCAATAGAAACGCACGTATGTCGCCACATCGATCCCCCTAAAGACTGTTGACGCGCTAAGCCAGTAGCGTATTCCAGTACAACTAACCTTGGCTTGAATGAAATATGGATTTTTCTGTGTGTTTTCACATTGCATCACAGGCAGTAGTTGCAGTAGTGATTTAGTAGAATTAACACAACCCAAATTGCCCCAACACATTGCTAGACAGAAGAGTACAGGAGATTCTCAGCGCTTTATACTCCCCATCGAAATCAATTTTCAACACATTACATCTCGATTAGGAATCAAAAACATATCGTATCATGATCTGTGATCTAACTTGAAATACGAAATCATTAATGCAAGGTGCCTCAAAATATGGCATAATGTCTGTGGTATTTTGATTTCTGAGATTACCCAGCATCCAAAGTAACGGGCTTAAAATCGATGATGAGACAGTGACATATTTGACAGAACTAATTTAAACGGTTCGCCATTTACCAAGAATCGTCGCCAAGAGACACAGTCTCGCTCGGTGTATATCCCCGAGATCTGGTCACACTCCGGTGGATTAGAATTACGTTTCCATGGCAACCGTTGACTAGCCGATGAAATGCCGATATGCTTAATGGCTTCCCCTTACGGCAAAAGTGTGATTTAGGTCAAAATGAAAACGAGGCTTAAAGGTCAAGTGTCAAGCGGGCCTTGTGCGATGTAAAATATTGATGATAAAATTAACGAAGAACGTTGACGTTTTTATGTGTCGTAATTGTACTACATAGACGAATTAGAATTCACGGTGTTTGCATTGAAAGTGATATGCTTGTCTTCAACCTTACACAATTCTATATATTTGGGCGTCGATTCTGACCATTTATCAGGCAAGGTGACACATAAATTAATTATTTCGAGCGAACCACCCTTGTTTTGAACATTTTCAATCCGACTGATATGGTTTCACACAGACTGACAACTATAGGTACTGCATCATGTATTTTTAGGGCCCTAATCCTAGTAATATTTCCGATAATTATTATATACAGTTTCCGACGTTTTTTCTGTTTCAGATAGTTCAGGACCAGTGAACAGAGGCTCCATAAAAACGTCACGATTTGCTAGAATATGAAGCCGTTAAAATGGAAATCTCAAGAATTTTGGTCTAAGGGCAAACAATTCAAAGTAAACTCATTAACTATTTTATATCTGTTCACAAGAAGATTCTGCCAGAATGTAACGTTTCCAGATTGTTGGGTAATACAGTCCCAGAACAGCAACATTTTCCCTTATACCGAGTCCTTCTGTGATACTAAAGCCGGAAATGAAGCAAGAATAGATTTCCTCAGGTCTCTGTCAATTTGAAGAAACTATTTTGTTTCTATCAAAATTATATATATTCAGTGACTAAGCGCTAATCGTGGGTCCAAACTACGAAGTGTAAACTGGCAAGACAGAAACCTATTGTAGAACAAAAATATGTTGTCATCCCTCTGTTGTACAACGATAGTGGTCTAAATGTACAACCTGTGCGAATAACAAGTCCAGATTTACAGACTTGTACGTCGTTAAAGAGGTCAAAATATGTCACTTTGGTGTGGGGACCTGTGTTGTGTAGTTTGGGTCGAGGGGTGGGGTAAGATGGTTATGGGATGGGGATGGCGGTAGTAGGATTAAAAAAATTATATGACGTGGCGATGAGGGAACTTCTTCTAGGCAGGGGTTTACAACTCATCAACTAATGGGATATCAATGATTAGAAATTATTGATTTTTGGCTTCAGTGTTTTCAGCCTTGGCATTGAGTTAATTTTGGCTTGTATTTTTTCCCTACCCATTTATAGACAACTGGGTAATCAGATAACTAAATATAGTAGCCAGGTTTAAAAATATAACGAAATGTATTTTTGATTTCACAAGGTGTTTTTATCCTTTTTCTGGCTACCGAATGATGTTTCCGAAAACGTTATCACATGCACTGTGTCACCACGAAATTGGTGCCGCCATTGAGGAATATCAGAGGTACTTTACAACACGTTGTACATTGCTCTATATCAAGTTATTAACCATAAAATGAGTTTGGATTGGTTTAAATTAAACAACATTTTAACAGTATTTCAGTTAAGTAACGTTTCGTTTTCATCAAGGGAACGCTTGAAATGATACAGATCTCAAACATTTTGTATACAGGTGAAACAAGCATTATCAGCGTGATACTAGGATTCGAACCGGAGATACAAAACACGTTTCATCACACTCAAGGTACCTATCAGCGACTTAGAGGCCTGGGCCCCACGTAACCATGTAATTTTGAGGAACCGGGTTGTGTATTGACAGATATCTATAAGTAAAACATTATGAAATATTCGTTTGAACAAACAAAAAGATAACACCATATATTTGACATCAAATGACATCGATGTATGCTGACTGACAATGCATTTACGTGAAGTATTGTAGTCCGTACCATCCCAGAATCCCCACTAACTGTGCTCTGTACCACAAAATTGTTCGTGTAGATTTATCATTGGAATAGCCCATTATCAGACTCAGTTTGTTGGTTTGTTGTTTAACGCTGCACTCACCAATATTCCAGCTATATGGCGGCTGTCTAGACCAGACAATCCAGTGATCAACAGCATGAGCATCCATCTACGCAACTGGGATACGATGACATGTGTCAGCTAAGTCAGTAAGTCTCTTTACCCGATCCCGTTTGTCGCCTCTTACGACAAGCATGGATTGCTGAAGATCAATTCTAACCCGGACCTTCACGGGCAATCAGAGTCTGCGTGTCATAAGTTTTTGTGATATTCCTCTGATGCAAGTTGAAAGTCGGATGGTCTTGAATATAGGCTAAATAAACATGAAACAACATTTGCAAGTACAAGGATGACAGAAAGTGATCCTATCGGGTTCTCTAACGACTTTGTGGGAAACGTCTACGACCTGAAGAATGTCAATGGTGCCACTTCCACCCGGAGTGATGCAAATGAAGTAGTGCTAAAAGAGGCGTTAATCTCAATCCATTGCACCGTGCCATGCTCCGGATATATGACAGTGAAAACAATCGAGTCTGGACCAGACAATACAGTGATTGCGACTATGAGCGTCGATCTGGCATCGATTGGGATGCAATGACATGCATCCACCAAATCAACCAGCCTAGACGATCCCGTTAGTTCCCTTTTACGATAAGCATGGGTTGCTGAAGACCAATTCTACCACAGACTTTCACTTTGGCCACCCACTCATGAAGGAAACGACTCAGAATGAACACTTCTGTCAAAAGAGACCTCGTGTTCAATGCGCAATGAAGAATGAAGAAACTTCTACAGAGGCTGAGCATTGGCACGAACATCAATACTAATTTGACATATACAGAGCATTTATATGCAGAAGTTGATTGAGGCAGATAGGACAACGGACGTTGTCAAAAGTAATAAAAGAAAAACATCAGAGATTTAAATATCGCTTGCGTTTTCGTAAGCAAATATTCGAAGATGAATTCAAAAAGAACTCAGAGGCGTTTTTATTTGCCGGCTTCAACCACACTGAAAGGATATTCACACCATTGATCCAAGCAAGGAAGAAGAACGTTACCGGACCTTGCCACTGTATTAAAGTATCTAACGAAAGGGCAGATCCTAACATGCAAGTGGAGTCTAAGAATCAATACCTCCGCACAAGAGTAATCACAGGCTATACCTAAACCTACACAGGAAGCAGCGGCCTCGTATGCCATCTCTTGGCACCAACCACTTTACTTGTAACTTAGTATCTAGTGATGGCGACCTGGAACCCTGCAGATACTGTTGATATTCCATTAACAGGGAACCTGACAGAGACTTGAATGGATACATGCCCCATTTAGATATGAATGTGTTTTATGATTTTGGTAAAATTGTGAAGTGATGTGTGCAAGAAACGATGTTCTTTTGATACCAAAATGATGTTCTGTGTGTCGTAAAATGCAAAATGCAGTATGGAGTTGCAACAACACTGTGATAATTATGAAATAATAATAGATCCCACACCCCCGCTCTTCCAACAGTCACTTTATTTATAAAAGTATATTATTTATTAACGATAAAGGGATGTACAACATGAAGGCTCTTGAGGGCAGATTTGCATTTTGAACACAAAGTCATATACTTGTGTGAGGATTATCTCGTGAACTATGTCAAGGCCCACGATGACAACAAGTCATGCCACAATTTCCCAACAAGCCAAGGATGTGGGACATAATCGCAGTGTCAATGTTGATTCTGTTGATGGTTCTGTACTGCTAAACACATCACACTAAGTGCCATATCAAATCGACACAGGCTGACTGTAGCACGTTAGTCTCCTTGAACGCCCACCACATCCAGTTTATGTGTTGAGAAAAAGAACGACCTCCAGCTTCCTTCGCTTGGATGAAGTTGGCAGGCCTGAAAAGTGAAACAGAAGGCTTTCTCTTTGCGACTCCCCACTCCAAACCGCCATTGTGTGACTTGTGGATCAGAATGTACATACGAAAAGTAGATCATGCAATGAATTCAATGAGGCTGTCAGTGGATGCCAAGCTTTTCCATATACGCAGTATCACAAGCATAATATCCTGGATCCAAACGTGTATAACCGTCTCACCATCATTGTCGTTTTGACTCACAGGTTCATCCACGGTACGACCCAGAATATGAAGGGGGCGTCATTGAAAGCCCAGTGGTTAAAGCGTTCGCTCGTCACGTGGAAGGCCAGGGTTCGATTCCTCATATGTGTACAATGTGTGAAGTCTATTTCTGGTGTCCCCGCCGTGGTATTGCTAGAATATTGCTAAAAGCGGCGTAAAACTAAACTCACTCACTCACTCATCATCTGGATAACTGCATTCAACACATACAAATGCACTTAATACATATTAGTCTAGAACTACAGTGATGTGTGACAGGACACGGAGTTTCTACACACAGTATAGCTGCGCAAGCTGTTACAGTGGTCAAACACTTCGTCACTAACTCACGGTTGCCATTGGTATCTATTGATTCAATTAAAGGAATCTCCTACTTTGCACGGACTGGGGCCAGAGGTTTGTAGGGTATGGCCGTAAAGCTAACCCACATTGGAAGGCGGGGGAATATACTCAGTAGTGAAAACTCATTACCGTTTGTTATCTGGTGCTGGACAGACACATGTCTTCGTGTTCCACTGACAGGAGTGGGCATCACGTCTGTGTTGACTGTGACCCGAATACCACCTGCCGTATCCACAGTAGTCAATGCTGGTGTCAGAGCCGGGGGCCATTTGACAAGACCATCGACAATCTTATCGGGAAATGCCTGTTTTTCAGCATACACTTGGCTGAAGTGTATTGCATTTTAAACAGATGCCTAGATGCTGACCACATTTCTCATACCAAGCAGGTTTTTGCGAATGCACTTATCTTCTTAACAGAAACATGACATTACCCTTACGCATTTTGTTTGGATCCCGTTGTAACCTTTATCGTCCTGTTTGGTGTGACCGATAGATCTGATCCGACACAACGTTATGTTTCATGTATCGAACCTGACCCTTTGCAAGAAGTGTGCACACTTTGGTATGAGGTGGCATGACATAGTGCATGCTTTTACATGACATGGTGTCGACGTTTCGCATGATATAGTACATGCTCCTTGCATGACCTACAGTGAAGAGTTTGCATGACAGTGTGGAATGACTGAAAGACGTAGTGTCATGACATAGAGATTGCATGACATAGTGGACGGCCGGAATGGTGCAGTGTGTCGTTTCCTAATGACATAGTGATTGTATGACAAAGTTGACGGCTTGAATGGTGCAGTATGTGGTGCCATCATGACATTGTGATTGCATGACATAGTGGACTGTTTACAGGGTGCAGTGTGTGGTGCCTTCATGACATTGTGATTGCATGACATAGTGGACTGCTGGAATCGTGCAATGTGTGGTGCCATCATGACATAGTGATTGCAGGACATAGTGGACCGCTGGAATCGTGCAGTGTGTGGTGTCCTAATGACATAGTGATAGCATGACATAGTGGACGGCTTGACTGGTGCAGTGTGTGGTGTCCTCATGACATAATCGGTCATTATGTAATTGCATGACATAGTGGACGGCTTGAAAGGTGCAGTGTTTGGTATCCTGATGACATAGTGTTTGCATGACATAGTGGACTGCTGGAAAGGTGAAGAGTGTGGTGTCCTTATGACAGTGATTGCACGACATAGTGGACGGCTTGAATCGTGCAGTGTGTGGTGCCATCATGACATAGTGATTGCATGACATAGTGGACTGCTGGATTCGTGCAGTGTGTGGTGCCATCATGACATTGTGATTGCATGACATAGTGGACGGCTTGAATGGTGCAGTGTGTGGTGCCATCATGACATTGTGATTGCATGACATAGTGGACTGCTGGAATCGTGCGGTGTGTGGTGCCATCATGACATTGTGATTGCATTACATAGTGGACTGTTTGCAGGGTGCAGTGTGTGTTGCCCTCATGGCATAGAGATTTCGAGACGTAGTGGACTGCTTGAATCGTGCAGTGTGTGGTGCTATCCTGACATTATGATTGCATGACATAGTGGACTGTTTGCAGGGTGCAGTGTGTGTTGCCCTCATGGCAAAGAGATTTCAAGACGTAGTGGACTGCTTGAATCGTGCAGTGTGTGGTGCTATCCTGACATTATGATTGCATGACATAGTGGACTGTTTGCAGGGTGCAGTGTGTGTTGCCCTCATGACATAGTGATAGCATGACATAGTGGACTGCTGGAATCGTGCAGTGTGTGGAGTCCTCATGACATAGAGATTGCATGACATAGTGGACGACTTGAATGGTGCAGTGTGTGGTGTCCTCATGACATAGTGATTGCAAGACGTAGTGACATAGTCATTGCATGACATAGTGGACGGCTTGAATCGTGCAGGGTGTGGTGTCCTCATGACACAGTGATTGCATGACATAGTGGACGGCTTGAATGGTGCAGTGTGTGTTGTCGTCATGACATAGAGATTGCATGACATAGTGGACGGCTTGAATGGTGCAGTGTGTTGTGTCCTCATGACATAGTGATAGCATGACATAGTGGACGGCTTGACTGGTGCAGTGTGTGGTGTCCTCATGACATAATCTGTCATTATGTAATTGCATGACATAGTGGACGGCTTGAAAGGTGCAGTGTTTGGTATCCTGATGACATAGTGTTTGCATGACATAGTGGATTGCTGGAAAGGTGAAGAGTGTGGTGTCCTTATGACAGTGATTGCACGACATAGTGGACGGCTTGAATCGTGCAGTGTGTGGTGCCATCATGACATAGTGATTGCATGACATAGTGGACTGCTGGATTCGTGCAGTGTGTGGTGCCATCATGACATTGTGATTGCATGACATAGTGGACGGCTTGAATGGTGCAGTGTGTGGTGCCATCATGACATTGTGATTGCATGACATAGTGGACTGCTGGAATCGTGCGGTGTGTGGTGCCATCATGACATTGTGATTGCATTACATAGTGGACTGTTTGCAGGGTGCAGTGTGTGTTGCCCTCATGGCATAGAGATTTCGAGACGTAGTGGACTGCTTGAATCGTGCAGTGTGTGGTGCTATCCTGACATTATGATTGCATGACATAGTGGACTGTTTGCAGGGTGCAGTGTGTGTTGCCCTCATGGCAAAGAGATTTCAAGACGTGGAGTGGACTGCTTGAATCGTAGCAGTGTGCAGTGTGTGTGGTGCCCTCATGGTGCTATCCTGACATTATGATTGCATGACATAGTGGACTGTTTGCAGGGTGCAGTGTGTGTTGCCCTCATGACATAGTGATAGCATGACATAGTGGACTGCTGGAATCGTGCAGTGTGTGGAGTCGTCATGGCTTTGTGATTGCATGACATAGTGGACTGCTTGAATGGTGCAGTGTGTGGTGTCCTCATGACATAGTGATTGCAAGACGTAGTGACATAGTCATTGATGCCATAGTAGTGGACTGCTTGAATGGTGCAGTGTGTGTTGTCCTCATGTAGAGATTGCATGACGTACATGAATGGTGCAGTGTGTGGTGTCCTCATGACATAGTGATTGCATGACATAGTGCTTGAATGGTGCAGTGTGTGTGTCCTCATGACATAGTGATTGCATGACATAGTGGACGGCTGGAATGCAGTGTGTGGAGTCCTCATGTTTGTGATTCCGTCATGACATGATTGCATGACATAGTGGACGGCTTGAATGGTGCAGTGTGTGGTGTCCTCATGACAGAGTGCAAGATTGACATGTCACATGACATAGTGGACGGCTTGAATGGTGCAGTGTGTGTGGTGTCATGTCATGACATAGAGATTGCATGACATAGTGGACGGCTTGAATGGTGCAGTGTGTTGTGTCCTCATGACATAGAGATTGCAAGACGTAGTGACATAGTCATTGCATGACATAGTGGACTGCTTGAATGGTGCAGTGTGTGGTGTCCTCATGACATAGAGATTGCATGACATAGTGGACGACTTGAATGATGCAGTGTGTGGTGTCCTCATGACATAGAGATTGCAAGACGTAGTGACATAGTCATTGCATGACATAGTGGACGGCTTGAATGATGCAATGTGTGGTGTCCTCATGACATAGTGATTGCATGACATAGTGGACTGCTTGAATGGTGCAGTGTGCGTTGCTCTCATGACACAGTGATTGTATGACACAGTGTTCTGTTTGCACTGTTACCTACTGTGAGTGGCCCGTGTATGACATAATGTCTGGCATGATGTACTAAAATGAGTAGTCAGTGCATGAGGTTAACGGACGCTGTAGTGGGCAGTATTTATATGCTATAGTGTATAGAACCTGTTTCATGTAATGTGTGGGACTAGGTGTATAGTAAGTAGTGATTGTATTATGTAGCTTTAAGTGTGTGTATGCTATACCGTGTAGAACGTGAGAATGTAGAATGGTATAATGTGTTGTGCTTGTATACTAAAGTGTTTATACTCGTATGATATAATGCACCACGTTTATGCTAAATCTTGTAGTGCATTTTAGTACTTGTAAAATATAACATGTACTGCTAATAATGTGTAGTACTATGCTTCTAATGTGTAGTACTTGACAATGTATGTTTTAGTGTGTATTTGTATAACTGAATGTGTTTTGAGCAGGGATTGTATGCTATAGTTCGAAGAACGTGTATGCTATCGTGTTCATGTGTATGAGACAATGTATGAACGTATATGCTTCAGTGTGTACTACATGTACTTGTTTGAGGACCTTCAGTTGTATAGTATGTGATTATATGTTGTTAATATACAGTTATACTGTTAATATGTATAACCTTTACCAACATGAGTGATACAGTATGACATATATTACCGTTGTACCTACATAGTGTGACACAGGGTGGCATACATTATCACTGTACCTACATAGCGTGATACAAGATGATATCTGTTAATACTGTACCTTCATGGCGTGTTACAAATATAAAATATAAAGTTACAAATATCAGAGGCTTTTCGGGGATATTTTTACTTTTATCAATGAGCGTTGATATATTGGATATCTGGAGACACAAGGGTGAGATTCTATTTATCATAAAAAAACACTCTTCATTAGTTTTCAATGAAAAATGTACATCTTTGAACACGGTACTGCCATTAGACTTGGAGTGCAGCAATGTTATAGCATTGTGACGTCATCATTTGTTACCGTCATAGCATTGTGAGTCATGTAAATGACGATGCCAGGGCATTGTACAAAATCTACTGTCGAAACGATATCTCCTAGGAGATATCCTAGGAGATATCGTTTGCTCTCACACAAGCAATATCTTCTTTGGAACTCAGTTTTGGATGATAAAAGATGATATGTGTTAACACTTCTTCTTCATAGCGTGATACAGGACGGTACATATTATCACCGTACCTACATATTGTGATACAATATGATATATATTAACAGTGTACCTACATTGCGTGATACAGGATGGTATATATTATCACCGTACCTACATATTGTGATACAATATGATATATATTAACAGTGTACCTACATGGCGTGATACAGGATGGTATATATTATCACCGTACCTACATATTGTGATACAATATGATATATATTAACAGTGTACCTACATGGCGTGATACAGGATGGTACATATTATCACCGTACCTACATATTGTGATACAATATGATATATATTAACAGTGTACCTACATGGCGTGATACAGGATGGTATATATTATCACCGTACCTACATATTGTGATACAATATGATATAGATTAACAGTGTACCTACCTGGCGTGATACAGGATGGTATATATTATCACCGTACCTACATATTGTGATACAATATGATATATATTAACAGTGTACCTACATGGCGTGATACAGGATGGTATATATTATCACCGTACCTACATATTGTGATACAATATGATATATATTAACAGTGTACCTACATGGCGTGATACAGGATGGTATATATTATCACCGTACCTACATATTGTGATACAATATGATATATATTAACAGTGTACCTACATGGCGTGATACAGGATGGTATATATTATCACCGTACCTACATATTGTGATACAATATGATATATATTAACAGTGTACCTACATGGCGTGATACAGGATGGTATATATTATCACCGTACCTACATATTGTGATACAATATGATATATATTAACAGTGTACCTACATGGCGTGATACAGGATGGTATATATTATCACCGTACCTACATATTGTGATACAATATGATATATATTAACAGTGTACCTACATGGCGTGATACAGGATGGTACATATTAACACCGTACCTACATATTGTGATACAATGTGATATATTAACAGTGTACCTACATGGCGTGATACAGGATGGTATATATTAACAGTGTACCTACATATTGTGATACAATATGATATATATTAACAGTGTACCTACATGGCGTGATACAGGATGGTATATATTAACAGTGTACCTACATGGCGTGATACAGGATGGTATATATTAACAGTGTACCTACATGGTGTGATACAGGATGGTATATATTAACTGTGTACCTACATGGCGTGATACAGGATGGTATATATTAACAGTGTACCTACATGGCGTGATACAGGATGGTATATATTAACAGTGTACCTACATGGCGTGATACAGGATGGTATATATTAACAGTGTACCTACATGGCGTGATACAGGATGGTATAAATTAACAGTGTACCTACATGGCGTGATACAGGATGGTATATATTAACAGTGTACCTACATGGATTGATACAGGATGGTATATATTAACAGTGTACCTACATGGCGTGATACAGGATGGTATATATTAACAGTGTACCTACATGGCGTGATACAGGATGGTATATATTAACAGTGTACCTACATGGCGTGATACAAGATGGTATATATTAACAGTGTACCTACATGGCGTGATACAGGATGGTATATATTAACAGTGTACCTACATGGCGTGATACAGGATGGTATATATTAACAGTGTACCTACATGGCGTGATACAGGATGGTATATATTAACACCGTACCTACATGGCGTGATACAGGATGGTATATATTAACAGTGTACCTACATGGTGTGATACAGGATGGTATATATTAACTGTGTACCTACATGGCGTGATACAGGATGGTATATATTAACTGTGTACCTACATGGCGTGATACAGGATGGTATATATTAACAGTGTACCTACATGGTGTGATACAGGATGGTACATATTAACAGTGTACCTACATGGCGTGATACAGGATGGTACATATTAACAGTGTACCTACGTATTGTAATACAATATGATATATATTAACAGTGTACCTACATGACGTGATACAGGATGGTATATATTAACAGTGTACCTACATGGCGTGATAAAGGATGGTATATATTAACAGTGTACCTACATGGTGTGATACAGGATGGTATATATTAACTGTGTACCTACATGGCGTGATACAGGATGGTATATATTAACAGTGTACCTACATGGCGTGATACAGAATGGTATATATTAACAGTGTACCTACATGGCGTGATACAGGATGGTATATATTAACAGTGTACCTACATGGCGTGATACAGGATGGTATAAATTAACAGTGTACCTACATGGCGTGATACAGGATGGTATATATTAACAGTGTACCTACATGGCATGATACAGGATGGTATATATTAACAGTGTACCTACATGGCGTGATACAGGATGGTATATATTAACAGTGTAACTGAATGGCATGATACAGGATGGTATATATTAACAGTGTACCTACATGGCGTGATACAAGATGGTATATATTAACAGTGTACCTACATGGCGTGATACAGGATGGTATATATTAACAGTGTACCTACATGGCGTGATACAGGATGGTATATATTAACAGTGTACCTACATGGCGTGATACAAGATGGTATATATTAACACCGTACCTACATGGCGTGATACAGGATGGTATATATTACCAGTGTACCTACATGGCATGATACAGGATGGTATATATTAACAGTGTACCTACATGGCGTGATACAGGATGGTATATATTAACAGTGTACCTACATGGCGTGATACAGAATGGTATATATTAACAGTGTACCTACATGGCGTGATACAAGATGGTATATATTAACAGTGTACCTACATAGTGTGAAACAAGGTGGTGTATGTTAACACTGTACCTGCATAGCTTGATACAGGATGGAACAAATTATCACTGTACCTACATAGTGTGATACAAGATGATATATAACACTGTACCTACTTGATGTGATTCATTAAGATATACCGACAGTAGTGTCAGATATGTTACACTTTACCCCATACATGGATAAAATGGGTCATAGTACATAAATGCAACTGTGGGATTAATTGTACAGTAGTACAGTTTGTAACTGTACACAGGTCATCGAAATAGGTCCTTCCTCCAATGTCCTTGGTCAGGTCACGAGGAATCAACAGCTGATGTTCGGCGAATGTTTCGACATGCAGCATCCTGCTTAAAGTCTCGAATTTCGAATTAACCCTCATATTCAATACTGTTAACGTGTCCGGGTTAACGATGTATGTTTCCTGGGTATAGTTCTGTATGATATATTGGTATTTGGATATATTGGTATGCTTGTAAGCAAAATTGTAGTTTTAGTATCTAGTTCACTTCACAACTGCCGTCTTGTAAAAATAACTTCCGAATTTATGATTATGTATGACTATCTGTATCGGACAAACACACATGTTCCCATCCTGTTTAAGAACATATACCTTTGGTTACTTATCCATTTTAGAGTAATATTAGAGTATAGAACTTCAAGTAAATCCCGACATGATACTTATGTCAGACGTGTATGTGACACCCCACCCCTCTCCACCCCACACACCCCACCCCACACCAACAACGCACACACACACCACGCACGCACGCACGCACGCACGCACACACACATCACCCTCACCAACAGCACCACCACTACGCCAAACCCGCACACAAACACATGTGCACGCACGCACGCGCGCGCACACACACACGCGCACGCACGCACACACACACACACACACACACACACACACACACACACACACACACACACACACACACACCCCCACCACCACCCTGGAAATACATGTACATGTATTGTGTAAGTTTACTTTGGTAATATTATAATACAAACATGATATTAGCTTAGACTGACTGGCTAAGTATGGTTTTACGCCGTTTTTAGCAATATTCCAGCAATATCACGGCGGGGAACACCAGCAATGGGCAATATTAGCTTAGAAACTATACTAGTTATAACATGACAGAGATGGTTTCCGAATACACAATGCCTGTCGGGGATGTAGGAAATACTGAAGGTTATAGGTTTAAAAATATTCCATGGATTTGAATTAAAACAACCTGTAGATTATACCAGCTAAAACGTTAATTATCGCGTATATAAAACCGCATCCATGAACCAATGCCAATCATTCATAGCAATTTATTCCGTCAAAAGTCGTCGATTCACTTAAATCATGCTGAGAAATGATTTCAAAATTGGTTTTCAGGATGCGACCTCTTAAATCGTGACATGCAAATGAGTAAACGGGACAATTAATGCAGAGGGTATAAAGCTTGTTGAATTATTGCACTTGTAAAATCTGTTTGACATGATAATAATTTTTGTCAAAGGGCAGTGGCTATCTGTTTTGTTTCTTTTACCGAAAGCGTAAATGTTTAATTACTCGCATGATTGAAAATATTACGTCGTGAAGAGCAAATCTTAATTTTCTTTATTTAATAACAAATAAGCCACTTGAAAGCCCCAGCACGCTTTATAACCAATTGCTTTAAATATTTTCGTTTGAACTTAAATTCCTTCAAGAAAAGCATGATTCGCCTTAATGAGAACAAACACTTGAAGTCAAACAAAGGAAAAGTTAAACAAACATTTTTTCCATGTTCGTGGAATTCTCATAATTCCTGACGTCGCCAGTCATCAATAACGACCAAAGAATCATTACGACCCAAACGCGCCTGTGACGAACTGGCAGATAACGTTAACTGAATCTTTTATTTTGATTCCAAGAGAAATCGTGAAAAAAACTCGCTCGTGTAGAATCAAAATGGTCTTAAATTATTTCAGGCCCTTATTGTGACCTAGAGTGTGACTAAATATCCCCAAACGTGCTAAGGGTCTCACTGCCCATATTAGGAACAGTAGAGAGCGATATCTCTCTTTGCCTCTGGTTATCTAAGCTAATAAGCTATATAATGGTTTGCCTTGGGGAATGGTGGTAATATTCATCAGCAGTTTGATTGGAAGCGCATGGTTAGATGGAAACAAGATTGAACAATATAGAAATTCAGTGCGAGCGAATTGTCGTTGAGAGTATATAGTGTAATGCTGATATTCAGTCATTAGTTATTAACCACACAATGTGTATATCATTTGTTACGTTTGGAGATGACATTAAAGACTTTATTATCATCTGGGTATGATACCACAAAGACTGGGTGAGAATTGTTTTTAATTATTTTCCAGCGCTTCTACCAAAAATGTCCAGTCCATATGGGGAATCGAACGCGGTCTTCGACGTGATGAGTGAATGCTTTAACCACTAGGCTACCCTTTCGTCCCGGTTCCATAGCATTCATCTACGCGGATACGTAAGTACGTAACTGCTTATTATGCGTTACAAATTATATTGAACTTACAATGCTTGGGATGATACGAAAGACCCAGGTCTTAAGCTGTCTCCAACTCTTGAAAACTTTAAGTGCCATCTCAAAACCTTTCTTTACAAAACGTTCTATGGACTTCAATAATACCTTATTGATTGTTAGCACTATGAGCATACCTGGTGTGGAGTTTGGCGCTTTATAAATGGACACATTTATTATTATTATTAGGTCCTATTATGGACAAGGATCGAAACTGAGCCAAAAAAAAGGATTCGAAACCTTGAGTGTGGAAGCTTACCTATTTGGCCTCTAGTCAGGCAGGAAACAGGTACAGTGGTACAACCTGTGGTTGAGCAACAATTAAACGTACAGCATGATCGTCCTTGCGCATGACCTTGACTCTGCTTCTTCACGGACCGAACATTAGAAACATCTTTAAGACCTAGCTCCGTAGGACAGTTTGTAACAATGATCCATCTGTTGAGTGTTGGTTCCCTCTTTGTGAAGAAGCATTACATGAAAATAATAGGTATGTGTAGTTTTCTCTTTTATTGTACAAAATTGGACATACAAAAGTTTTTGACTTTTGTACAGACAGAACAGAAAACTTGTGCGACCCTATATGAGAACAAAACATGACTTAGTTTCCCAAAAAGCGCTCAGCAAAATTAAACAACATTTGTGAGCAGTTGTGATATCTAGTACACATTCGACCAAAACATTATACTTCTCTTCATATTAAACATTATACATATGAACACGAAACCGATACATCCCTTTATTTGGAAAATCAAAAAGAAAAAAAGGAATCCAATGATGATATTGGCATACCGACACGGGGTGCGGCGCCATCTTGAAGGGTCGACCTTGACCCTGACCTTCACCTTGACCTGCCACAAGGTCAACCTGCTTTTCCCAGCTCGTGGCCTGATACTGACCTTATCCGCGCGCTCTCTGGTGGCAGTACCAGAGTACACGTTCCGCCACTCGATGTTATCGCTTTGTCGTGGGCGCATACACATCCGGTCTCGTTGGAGGGACCAGACACACTACCGTCAACAGGCTTTGTCCTGGCGCAGACGACAAACACACTCTATGAATATCATATTCCACAACATTAGGTTTGCCGTCTTGGAAAACCACAATGTATTCACGTCCATTTCTTCCCAAAATGCCTACGGCACTCACTCCCAAATACACCAGGTCCCGTATACCGAGACGTAACACATCAAATCCAACAAAACAGATATTGATACCTCTCTACAATTGACATGAGCCTGTGCTGTTGCAAGGTGAAATCCATCACACTGGAGTTGTCCTCCTTACAATATCAATAGAGGGCGCTGCAGCGGCCTCCTTCTGCGCATGCTGGGCATGAGCGTGCATTTCCGCTGTTGTGGATATAGTATTTCTAGATACATCCCTTTGAAATGTGTAGTTCGACAATTCATGAGACGTATCGGAGATTGGCGTATAGGTGAAGTAGCTTTCGGAGCGACTTACTGAAGGATCTCGAGATCGGTCTCGCGACTGAGACCGGTCGCGAGACTGCGACCGAGGTCGTCTATACCGCCAGTTGTTCGCTCTATTGTCGTTTGTTTCAGTTTTCAATGCTTGTTGTAGCTTTTTCCTTTGTGATTGTTTGTGTTTAGTAATATATAGGTACACTGAAAACACGCCTGATAATTCAGTTAACACGAACGAGCCGACTGCCATGATGAAGGATGATCCATAATAGTATTTAAACTTAGGCTCTTCTATACTGGCCCGGGGCTTATTGCCTACCTCCTCCGTGATGCTGCCGATGTAGAGGATGATCCCGACGAGGGTGCACAGGCCTGGAAATATAATAAATAAGATTTTTCTATGCAAGTTCAGTAAAATAGAATAATAGTTTTCAATTCGAGTTCATGTATTTGACAAATATTTTCTTGATGTCTTTCAGTGGCATTTAGAAGTTGTACATTGATGTCCAAGATATTTTTATGGATTAAACTTCTTTTTTAATTTCTCTCACAACGTTTCGAGACCATTCCAGGTCCCTTCATCAGCAGTTCACCTGATGAAGGGACCTGGAATGGTCTCGAAACGTTGTGAGAGAAATTAAAAAAGAAGTTTAATCCATAAAAATATCTTGGACATAAATATTTTCTTGACATAAAACATTGATAAGGATATTCACTGAATGCCTTCAAATGCATGTTACAGCAACACTTACACATATGGCTTCATTTTAAACCTTTTTTAACGGATTTATATTCCAAATAAGGGTTATGGTGTCCACATGAAAATATACATATAAATAAAGAGTTTTGTTGATGTGTCGTAACATTTGTAGGACAGTTGAACAAAAGAACAGGGACACATATTTTGGTATTGAGACATTGATGCTGACATAGCTTCCTTTACTGACGTGCTTTGATTTGTATTCATAATTAATATAACATATCCATTTAACCTTATATTAGTAACACAGCCTACGGTATGGCGAGATTTGGCGAATTCCGTAGGACAGTCTGATTTCAGTATTGCACGGCTGCCGGATCTACATTTTCAGTACTTGAAGTATTCGGATCCTGTCGTAAACATCCACATGTAGACTGTCACATAATTTAGGTCTGACTGAACAACGACCGAACCTCTTGACGCCAACGTGTTTGCAAATTGAACTTTTCCTTGAACTAACTTTTAAAAACATTAGAAAATCGGAGGGATCTCTGAAAAGTGTCCAAAAATATTCTTTGGAACATTGAAGTTATTAAATGGAAGTTGTTTTGTGACAAATATTGTTCTGGGTTTATTTTCTTTCGTGATAGGGAACCGGACACTTGATTGGTGGCGTCAGGCGGAGGAATACGATCTCACGTATACATGTGAGATACGTCCATTACCTGCTATGTCCCCGAGTCACACTAACCTCAATGCGTAAAAACATCAATAGTGACGTTTAGGGTTAGACTAAAACTGTGTCAGGAAAAGGGCATGTAATAATAATCGAAGGCCGAGTTGTTTCTTCTACCATGACAGCCAAAGTCCAAATGCTCTATTATGACGTTCTATATACGTTTTACACGTAGTTGTTCTTGAAGTATATTACGTTAGGACCGCGAACAGGCATACAAAGGCATACATTTCATTTTATATGACAATAACGGTTCGAAAATCTTCATATTTGTTAATCCGGGCGATTTATAATTATATCTCGCATTTTTAGTATGCTTCTTCTAGCGTATGTGTGACACTCTTTTGATAGAATACGCTAATATCGATTGCTTTACGATTACTCCCTGAAATTTAATACCCCGTTTCTATCCGGAAGTTACCCAAACATGCATATAAATATATTATGCCTTTTTTCTGAAATCTATTCTATGTTTAGTCAGTGGGTAAAGCAGCTCAATCGTATTTTAGTATTAATAATTCTTCGCCATTGTTTAGACTCTGATGATGTCGAATTCAGGATGCTCCCAGTAGCATATGCCAACGGTTGTAGGTTATAATAATGGTTTGTATTTGAAGCGATACGCGGTATAGAAACTATTGAATATTATCACAAATGGCCAGCATTTCAACGATTAAAATCTAAGCATCTATGTCAGTTCTTGTGGAAAGGGCCAGAAAGTAGGTAGTTGTAGAACTCGAATGAACACAACCTGCTTTGGCAATCATACTTTCAACACATTTGAACGTCATACTCTTCTCTCATGAAACCGCTTCAATATACATTGTACCGCGTACGCCTTCGTTCATTATATCCAGTCAAACCTGACTAGCACCTGTCTAAACCTTTGCGCGTGGGATGATGATGAATAAACATGAATATAAAAAATACGGTCGAAAGCACAAAACAAATTGAAAACACCCTCAGACGAAAACTCAATAACGCAGTCGATCTCGTTCAGCGTAGACTACCAAAAGACCTGGAAATCGACATAGAAAAATTGCTTGGAACATTATTTGTCAGTCACCGTTAAGCTCTCTACTGTTATCATGACAACGGGGCTGCGCTGGCCAATAGCAGATTAGATGCGAATGTAGTCGGCATTCAGCTGCTTCTCGTTCTCAGTACACACTGGCTTTTGATCTTTGCCGACATACTGACCACAATGAGTAAGTAGTGACCACGGACGGACCTTTATGACATTCGTGTAATTACTCTGTCGCTATCACAACACACGTGTCAGGGGTATTTGTTATAAGGGTGATTTATCATCGTGTTAACGTACGATGTAATACTACAAGACAAACCACGGTGGATACACGTATTGCACCACTCCTGAAACGTGGCAATATTCATATTGGTTATCATAAGGCTTTTTACTTTGTTTCATAATATCAAAGAAACCAAATATTTATCAAGTGATTATTTTGCTGTTTTTCAGGTTTGGAATATATTGTTCTGAAATAAATGTCAAAAACATTTGTTTGCTCAAGGAAATGTGTGCGTTTGAACAGATCCAGTATTTAAGAAAAAATACAAAAAGTAGTTTGCGGAATTATTCATATAGTGGTAGAGAAGAACATGGTTTATACCATTGACACTGAAGGAAACATCATATTATAAACCATATATCAAATCAAATAACATTGATCAATTTGTCTGAGAGGTCAATGGTTCACAATACATCGAGATATATGAAACACATATAACGTTTTGCCAGAAACTGTTGTTGAAAGTGAAGAATAGATTCCAAGCAGTTGAAATTTGGAATAACCGAGAAGGGACATGTTTGTGAATCACAGACATGCATGAAGCCAAAGATACACGCAATACCCCAATCCAAATATTCAACACCCAAAAAAAGTACTAAGTTACTTCGAAAGTGTAATCCCAAAAATAACATGTACTCGCAACATGTCGTTAACTTGAAATCGGTTACCGCGATGTAGAGTTCAAGACGAAGCAATTGTATATTGTGAACAGATCCCTCAACCATCCACACTCATCGTGTCCTCGATAACTCGAAATAATCCATACGGTCTTACAGTTTATGTCAAATATCTAACTTCCCATGCAAAGTAGGCTCAAGAATGATAGCCGAGCAGATGTTTATGCCAGATGAACGTAGTTAATGCCCTGTATCTTCCAGGCTATGCATTTAATTCGCTTTAGTAATGTATGTTGGCCTTCTTTATGCCAACGGTGTGGACTCGATAGAACCCCTTGGGATCTCTTTAAGGAGAAACTGTCATATATTGGCGTTCATCTCGAATCCAAATAAAGACCAAAAATATTTATATATGCTAGGATAACTCATTCTTTGTCCAGACAGTGTTTAGTCTATATTTGCATTATTTTGTCATACAACCCAGTTCAATTTCAGGACACGGATGATACACGGTATTCATGGTGTTTTATAATGGTCAATTGCATCTGGGCTGAAATGATGGATGGGATTTAACACATGAGTGTTGTAATAATGGTACTTATTTTGAACTTTATATTTAGTATCGTTTGCAAAATATAGATACACTAAGTAATTACATATTGTGAAAAAATCCATGTAGGTGATTTAGTTTGAATCCCTGTAATATCTCACCGGTATGATTGGTAATGATTTGGTAATTTACGAGTACATCGTGTGTGAGGGTGCCTTCAAACATACGAGATATGATCCAACTATAATAATTAACTTAACCGTTTCGTTTGACTCCTGCAATTACCTTTAGAATCGTTCCTTGTCATGGGCTGGAGTTACCATACCATCGAATATGGCAAAGTACCATTGTATTCTCTACGTAAAACCTTTCGTGATAAACAATGGTTATAGAAACAACGGTCCCAGCAAAAAGTGTTGCTAAGTAACAAGTTTCCGATTGAAATAATTTCATTATATTATCGATTATGACAAATGATTTGATAATGATGGCAAGAAATAGGTCATCATCGCAAAGTTGTAATTTTGATAATCTCGTGTGTTGTATTTATAATATATTAGTTATGATGTAAAAATGCATATATCAAAATACAGATCTTACCTTTATAACATAAACTTATTGATGACATACATGAACACAGTGATATTTGAACCATGAAATACATAGTCCTTATGAAGAGCATGAAATATATAAAATATGCATATGTCCCTATGCGTCAATTATACTTGAAGATACAAATCCTTGTTACTTTTAACAAAGGATTGTAATATTCATTTCATGTAATAGAACACAAATACAAGGACCCTATTCAACATACAACACAAATTACTTACCCGCTAAAACAAATAGAATTCCACATACGAATGTTAAAATTTTTCTGCCCGAATTACAATGTCCGACAAAACACATTATTCCTCCGATCAGTAGAATTAAGAGGCTGACTAGAGGAAACATCGTCGCCCGCCGTATGTTTACTGAAAATGAAATAAAAAAAGAAAATAAATCATTAGAATAAAGCCAAAGAAGCAGTGAAGATATTCTAGGCGAAATGATTATACATAAACACAGGCAAACACTTTTTATGTAAACGTAAACAACACGTGTGTATGTATATTTTTCTTATGAAACATGATTATTCTCAATGCAAATATGCTCAAAGAAAGTGTAAATCAATATTCAGAATTACAGTTTCACTTTTACTGCATTGTTTAAACTCCTGAATGAAATCAAAACAGCATTATTGCATTTACTCAAAAAGTCGAAATGTTGTATGAATAAAAGGCAATTCTCGTATTAATGCATAGATCGTTATTAAATTCTTCCGACAGCTGGTTTATAATAGCCACAGTGAATCGCAAGCCGGGATGCTGTTCCGAGTGATAAAGGTCGTAATAGGGTTCTTCTACTCGCAGGGTCTGCCTGAATTAGCCGAAGCCTTGTGACGGAAACTGACTGCACATTTCCCATTCAGAAATCAGGCATAATCAGGCATAGGGAAGTGCATGCGTCCAGGCACTTCTCTGTTCAATCAGTAAGAACAGTCCCCAGCTAATTCTTCTGAATGATGTACTGCGCTCTTTATAAAATTATTATCTTTTCGACTCCAGTTCAACTCACTTATTCCCCGGAGAGTTTATGATTGATCTCATGTCCATGGGCACGAATTGTGCGTGCAAGATGGTGAAATAAGAACGTCAGTAAAGACGGAGAGAATTATTTTCCTGATTGCCAGTATTTGTAGTAGGAAGGATGGCATAAATACAACGGTTTTATTTCTTACACTCTTTAAATGCATCAGATACTTTAGGCGTCAATACCTTTGGTAGATTCACCAAACAAATTATGTAACGCAAGCAAATATATTGTGCGGAGCCATCTTGGATAACTTTATTGATGCCACCGACGCTCGTGTTTAGATATGCTTTATACATGAATAAATATTCGATCTTAGATTGATTTAATATTCCTGATAACTGAAAATTTTAAGTATAAGTTGTTGTTTTGAAAAGGCTATGGTAGTGCAAATGATGACATAGGTATCATGGTATTTGATTCTATTCTAGTTAACCGGAGCAAGGTCATCTTGACCTGGGCTATATGTTCGATTGCTGTGTAATAGGATTCCAAATGCTTGATTCATAAAGGCACTAAAGGACTATCCACTTTTGGTTCTAATGTGTAGGCAGTGGGAGAAGAAGTTTTAAAGGAATAGTTTGTTGACACACTTTTGTCATACAAATTCTATGATTCTCCCAAAGTTAGTTTTAACTGTTCAACATTTCATTATTTAACACTAATAATTATGCAATACCAATGTTACATTTTTATCAATTGTTACACAATGTAACATACTGTAATATGCATGTATTACTGTATTACAACTGTTTATAAACATATATAGGCATATTTGCTAATAAGTATGTTTAAATATAAACTTTATCATTGTGAAAATATTCCTGCACTGTTAAGAATATAAATTTATCCAAGGGAAATGTTACATCTCGCTTGTGCCACGGACAACAAAGACGATAATCCCAATTTGCGCACATACACGAACTAATACATAAGACACCTTTACATGTCATAGTACAATTTATAAAAAATGTCAATGGAAGTAGAATTATTTATTATGTCCAAGAGTATAGGACTCCACTCTTCGACACATGTACATACGATTTACCTTTGTATCAGCAGAACGATAATTGACTTTCCCACGTACAACTTTGTTGGAAACGAATGCATCAAATAAAATACCAATTATCATTTTCATTAATACTCATTTTACCTTGAAAACCTGCAGTTACATGTGCAATCCGATTTTAACTGTGCTACAAATTGTTGGAATATCATTCTATAAACACATAAATGGAAAGAATAATTGCACATAAAATGATTTGAGCCAATGACAACACTATTTATTGGAATGCTAATCTTCAATAGATAATTTTGCTGTTATTAACCATAACACACTGTTTGTCAGCATTAATGTATATACGATGTGCATGTTTCATCAATAACGTAGTATCCAAGGAATATTTTGATAGTGCTGATTATTTCAAATAATGTTAGAATAGTACCTTAGTTTATTTGATGACTAACACTGTGATAATGCTCTAAAATGACAAGGTGTTTGCAACAACAGGACAGTAAGGCTGTATTCCTACAATGCATAAATGCATGTACTAGTGCAAGCCAGAAGGAACCTTGCAGGTCCTGCTTTCTCGTTGCCAACATCTTGTCGTCTTAATGGGAATTTGTCACAAGCAGTTACTCTTTGTCCTCTCCAACACAGTCTCCTCGTTAAATTAGTGCACTTCTATCGATCTGTATAGTCTTTTTCAGCGACGACCCTACAACTATACCCCGTTTCTGAAATGTTTGACAGCTGTGACGGACAAGGAAATTGTGGTATGGTAATTAGAGAGAAATCTGCTTTGTAATTATACTGAAGGCTGGGGGTGTCTTGTCGCGCAGGTTTTGCATTAGACGTCGTTCATTATAATAACGCTTTGTGCATCTTAAGTGCCTGTATCGATCTAAAGCCCTTTCCAGATTTGCTTGACCTGGATAGCGCGTCTGTCTTTTAAGTACACTTTACTTAGATAATGATGAAAGCCAAAAGACTCACGGGAGCTTCAGATCTAACAAATGGTTTCACATTCAGCTGACCTGAATAATTGTCTACTTATAAACGTACATTTACCGAGTGGTTAGAAAACGAACACAGATATTAGGAATATTAAGCCGTTGATTCATATATGTTGGATATGTGTTCAAATGTATATACGGAGAATACTCAGCCGAACGTAATGCTGTTATTATCAAATATGAATCCTATTCGTTGATTTATGGTAGTAAGCTATTAGGCCTTTTGAAAGGTTACTTCAAGCTTTTTTCACATGGTATTGCAATGGCTTTTAGACTCAATGCTTCTATTGTCACCCAACCTATTCCCGTCCAAGGAAATGTAAGCCGTTCGTAAGACATGTCCATTTCTAACATAACTCTTTTATGTTTGGATGGAGGAGAAACTGTGGTAATCGTACTTTAGGATTGTCATAAGAAATTCTGACGTGGCCTTAATGTCAAGGACATTGTTAATAATAATAATTCAGAGAATAGTTGTGTTTTTAAGTAATTGCTTTCAATAGCCACGTCCACGGAGAAACTGATGATAAAGCAAAAACTTCAAGATTCATTGAATATTATCATTTCATGTTTATATTCCATTCTAGTTTATAAAACGAATTAAAATTTGCAATTATAGTTCGTAAAATGAATTGAATTTCGCTAAAGGTCAAATGGAGAATTTTAAACCACATGATTCGATTGATTGAATCTACTTAGGCTCATGTGATCTATGCTATGTCATATTTTACGTTTAAACCAGTGATTGATACCACGAGCATCGATCGACGCGATCAGGTTCAAGGACACGCAATATAACACCCAATCAATTTAGTCGCCACGCACCACAGGCATAGCTTCCTCTCGGCTCCGGGTCGGGGTCGGTATGGGGATATCCTTAACCACAACCCCCACGGGTTTCTCGAAACTGAATATGTATGTAAGTGTCACTATTAATCACAACGTCTTAACCTACATTTGCGAAATGTACTCTGGTTTATTGTATTTGGGAAAACACATTGGGTGTCATTTGCTGACAATAGGTGAATAGTTTCTCTCTCGGTGTCTTAAGATTTATTTACGTCATCACAGATGAATGCAAACAGTTTTTGTGTGTCGAAGATAAAATTGATTACTTTAGTACACGGGAACACTAGCGCCTATCAAATGTGAGTACAATATTTACATACACTAAAAAATTGATATCAATATGATATATTTTTATATACGAAGATACCATTTGAGAAAACCGTATACTTTTTGTATCGGTCCATCAGAAGGGTTAAGGTCTAAAACTTACATCATTTCCGGTATACTCGTACATCAGATTGCTGTTCAAAACGGCGTCAAACCCAACTCACTCACTTACTCCTGCTATGTAATTACTGAATGACAATGCGTTGTACTATGTCTGGATAAACCTTTCTTTTGACCAATGTGACTTTTGTTAATATGATTTCCAAACGCATGTTATCTCGAAACAACTTCCAAATCCCACTATTTCTCAAACCTGTTTAAGAACACACGATTCTCTCATTTTATCATTCATTTGCCTTCAGTTAAGCTTTTTTGACATGAACAACACATCTTTTTCAGGTTATTATAGCTGTCATAATATTTCACCATATCCAAAAACCGTATGTTCTTTATATATACTTTTTTTAGTAAAGTATGACATAATTAACTTGAGTTCGTTTGAGGAGGTATTATCCTAAATATCGGATTGCACACGTGACGTATCAGATATAGAAATCCATTGCAGGTTCCAGACACCTTTCTAAGCATGAATATTTAGAATATTCATATACATGCAACATACGTCATTCACATACGGAGAGTACGTCTTTCTCACGGACATTCTCCATTAATTAAGCATAGTATGGCAACAGAGAGTCACCTCAAGCCATCAACGTCCAGATCTACTTTCGATTTGGCTCAGTTGGTGTTCGTGTGAGAGTGCTAAACTTACACAGTATAGCGTCCGTAGGTCCCAGGCCTTCTCGGTCGTCATCCCCCGTGAAGTACTTGATATAGCTACATCTTGGCACTCCGGGATTCTGATCTGCCAATAGAAACCAAATCAAGATACATTTCAGGACGTTGGGGGTCGCTGACCCTTCATCAACCCACGCCATGTGGGTCAAAGGTCAGGTCTAAATCATTGAACACATCTAATAATAGAATAATCGATAGAACGAGTGGGGCACATATACACAGGGTGAAATGTCAAGGAACATCCCTTCGATATAACAATATGAATCGCATTTTGATGTCATTTTCCAAAATATATACTTGTGACACTGATGTCCACTACGCTACTGGTTCAAGAACACGATATGTAGAAGATTCATACTACTACTGTATACCACGTGATTCACAGAAAAAGAGGAGACAGTTGAAACGGTAGTCAAATAACAATATTGTGTTGAACGTATTACAACATATGTCATTAAACAGTCAACTGTGACTTATGTATATTAGAAAAATACATGTTACTCTGTGAACATAAATGTAAACAACGGTGTCAACAACCATGTGAACAACGGTGTCAACAACCATGTGAACAAATATGAGATCATCTACAACAGTAATTACTTATACTTCACCGGACTATATTCCGTTGTCCAAAGACTGACTGACTGACTGAGTTTGGTTTTACGCCGCTTTTAGCAATATTCCAGCAACATCACGGCGGGGGACACCAGAAATGGGCTTCACACATTGTACCCATGTGGGGATTCGAACCCGGGTCTTCGGCGTGACGAGCCAACGCTTTAACCACTAGGCTACCCCACCGCCCCCTTGTCCAAAGAAGAGTTCATATAAGAATTGTGTAATTGCTTTTTCATTAGCCTGGGTTTGCATGCCCTACAGTGCCCTGCTACAATATCTACACATGTTAATCAATATTGTGTAAATACATACTTAAAACAACTCTTGTCAGAAGATGTTTCCGAGGTATTCCCGCCACCTAGCGGCGTAAAACTAAACTAAACTCCAAGGTATTCGGTGTGAATGTACACCTTAACTAAGATTACACAACACACAACATAACTCAATATTCTTATGTCAGAAACAAATATCATCTTTACACAAAATGAAATACGTTAAATATAAACAATCGACATTCTCTGTATACGACGATTTCAAACAGTTTCACGTGCCTCTTGTTCAAAGGCTGATTGAAGTGTCACAGTTAACATCTGGATTGCATTACGTATCAGTGACAAAGATGATGTCTGATGGATTTTGACCTGTAACATAAATTCCAGAAGATTGACCTGCCTTTGCAAGTGTTTGTGACAGGTACCGCCGGTAAGGCAGGATGATATAGTAGGAATTGTACATTGGACTCTGCTTTCAGCTACTAATTCTCGTAGTTATGGAAGTGTTTTGTCGCATATATTTAACTGGCTCAATCAACACGCCGTGTCGGCATCATTAGTGTAAACCTTGAAATCCAGAGCCTAAAATGCACCAGTAGGTTAGGAGGAGAGATTTGAATGTATTTAATAATATATGAGGAATTTAATATCTCTCTACATATTAAGTTTTCAAATTACTAAATAATGTCTGCACCTTTTGCGCTAAGACATGTTCTAATGTGTTCATTCAAATATGAAGTCCTTCCTCTGGCGAATGCAGTTTAACTTGCAATGATATGATTTAGAGAGTAAATTCTTAATATCTGTTTTACTCTCTGTTTTCTTTGGCCACGGTCTGCTAGTATTTACTATTTACTTAAAATAACTAGTAATTTTAAGACGACTGAAATTTGCTTGGTGAAATTACAAGGCTGGCTGGAACGGTCTCCTCGTTCGTTGTCCACGGGCGTAAATGGTGGAGGTGAATTGAATTATCTGAAGATAGAGTGCCATGGTCGGAGGCCACACAGCCCATCATGTTATTATCACTCCAATTTAGCCTGTCAATAATGCATTACGCTTCTGTTCTATGAACTGTATATGCATCATTTGTTGGGCGGGTTCGTTAGTACCGAGAAGCAGGCAAAGATGGGCATGATTTCAAATCATTTTAACGGAATTTCAAGAACTTCATGTGCCTTGTAGGCTGTGGGAGAGGCACATGACAAACACTGCTGGTGGGGCAAAGAAGCCGTGATGTAGCATCGATAAATCGTATTGATATGTACCACTCGCTTTGAACACCTTCTGGGGGCACAACTCTTAATTTAGAAGCTGCAATATCAACGGAGAAAGGTCGGGATATCGATTTCAACCTGTGTGTGAGTTCAACCCTGTCTTCATTATAGAAACACATTTCTCAGATGGTTTAAACAAATAATGAAATAGTATGTTTTATGCCTCGTTTTGCAATCTTGTTAATGAGCGATCAGAGGTATACAGTCCTCGGATATTTGGCAATCGGACAAGTGGTCACGATGTATGAAGAGGACACTAGAACGACTAAATATCCCCCTTCACCCTCCCAAACATTGAACTAAATAGTATCCTCTCTCGGAGTATCCATAGCATAAGTGGGACATGAATACCCGGGTTAAAATTGGTCTTCAACAACCGTCTTTACCCAAGGAACTGACTGGTGGTAAGGCTATCTGCCTTCGTTGATGGATGACACCGTCTCCTATTTTGGAATCGATGCTCATGACGTCAATAAAACGAACAAACAAACAAACAAATAAAAGTATCAAGACGTTTTCATGTTCAATATATCCCAATCATTCAGCTATTCACATTCAACTCCCAAGATACCACTCATCCAAACACACAATTTACGTTTTTTGAGAAACTAAAACTGAGAGCGTAGCGGGACCCTGAACTAAATTCAAACACACAGATATGTGTCAGGGGATATACACATTAACTGTTAATCACAATACACCAATACCCTGTTGGTTAGACACATGATGTCTTCATTTAACAATGGCCCTGACGAGGGCAAATGTCTCTGTTCTCTGAAAGACTGCCTGGCCCCGTTGTTTCATGGTGACTAAACCTTTGATTTTTTAGTTGAGGCCACCATTTCTTTTAAAAATAAAATCGACAAATTTGAAGAATTAATGACAGCGTGGGCTACAAGGTAAAACTGTTTCGATTTTATATTCCAGACGAACATTGATTGCACTCAGTGGCTGATTATAATGCATGCCCGGGACTTCAAATTTTCAATAGGATTTCCATTCCCTTTTAACTTAAAATCTTTCAATCTCTAGTGACTTTGGTTTTATTGACCCGGCGACGTGTTTTAAAAGGCAGTGGTTCAATGTTATTTTGTACGGGAGAACAGAGAGCTTTTAAACGTTGTTGAGAAAGCGGTCATGTTGCTCGCGAGGCGGTGTGGAAAGAAAGGTGATAGTCGCTGTTAATTCATTTCCACTTTAGCAGACCAGACGCGTGAAATACACCGAGATGTGTTACGTCACGAACCAAATGAGTGTTATTGTAAAACTGAAAACTATCCATTGATCACAAATGATGAAATCCTGTTATTAAAGAAAGACATTTCCAAGGATGTCAATTACATTATAAACCATGACACGATGTTTTGAACATATTTTTTGTTGTAGACAATTTTTGTCCTATGAATTTTATGTTACATGAAACATTTTTCAATAGTTAAATATGCTGGACAAAATAGCAGGACATTATGAACATCATGGCCTTTGTAAACAGTGTCATAAAAACATATCCCTGATATATTTAGAATGCCCAACCTTTTATGTTTAGGGTACATGTGCAATCCATCAGAATAACTAATACAAACTTACGCAAATTTCCCCAAATATCTTTGGCACATTGCAACCAAATCTCCAAGTGGATAATTATAATATATTGTTGACGCTTTTGGAATCGTTGTCGTTTGTATGTTGCCCGGTGCGAAATACGCATATCTCGATCATCCCCAGGGTTTCGTGATAGCGAGGTATCACTTTATAGTGTCAAAAACGAATGAGGCGATAATGATAAATTGTCACAGACAACAGTCATCTATCTCTTATTGGTGTGGGATACACTGAACTTGGGTTTCAAACTTAATATCACGCTGATGTGCCTGTGGCTTTTCTTCTTTCCGTCAGTATACTTTCTTCAGGATCGTGGGTTATGTCTAGATAATTATTGCCTCCTGACACTTCTCAGAAAATGTTCTCGTTACTCGAAACCTTTTCCAAATAACACGCAAATTAATTTGGTATCGGATTAACATAAGTATTTTGCATTTCATACCGGTTTAACCTTGCGTTTAACGCAGATAGCGTGGCCATAGTGTCTGCGAGGAGACGGATGGAGACAAAGAGCCACCTATTCCGTCCTCAAGTGAAGTCAAACCAGCGGCTATTGATTATTAACAACTTCGTTTCCAAACTGTCAGGCCTACTCCCTTGAGCTTCGTTACATGGACAATTAATCCAAACGATTTGTGATGCGAGAAAATATGGTCACTTTTCCAATAAAACAACGATTCTTCAATAGATGCCTGTTCTCTGCTCAATGCTTTGGACTTCGTTTTAGGCTACCAACACAAGATGCAAATTGCCATTCAACGCCATTCGTGGTGCTAATGTTATTAATGAGAAACTGGGTTTTATTAACCATCGGATTTCATATTTGTCTTGCCGGGTTCTGACCACGTGAGTTATCAAATGACTATTGGCTGTGCCGGGTGACTTATCTTTGAGAAAAGAGATTTGAGCATTTCCTTTGTTATTGAACATCCGAAGAACATGGGCAAAGGGTCCTTTACATAGTTTATTACAACGCCCTGTTTCAGTGCCCATGGCTTGTCAATGAACTGAATGTCACAGTGTGTATTTAGATATGCATAAGTCTGTTTGACGCTGAAATGAATTCGAAGTAGATTTTACACAGGGGGTCTGTCTCTTGTATGCATAATATTCATTGATGGAAAATGATATTTGAAAAAGGATGTCTATGCAGAATAGAGCAACCGCTATGTAGTTTGAAAAAGGATGACTATGCAAAATAGAGCATCGGTTCTGTTGTTCACCTTCAATAATTCCAACTTATGTAGCGAAATAGAGCTATGGACAATAGAAAATGATTGAAAATAATTGTATCTTAATTAAATCTGTTATGATACACTTATTTTATAATTAGTGTCTAGTATCCATGCCGCTAGTTCGCTACATAACTTGGAAGTTTGTCCCGAACAGCAAGTGTGAATTTCTTGATACTCTTCCTGAGGATTACTGAAACAGGTTGTCCTGCGATGGGTGGCCCAGAAAGTAAACAGTTGGTTCCTCACCATGAAGTCATGGGTTCGAATTCCAGCATGGTAAAAGTGTGGTATCCTATTTTGTTTGTCCTACACCGTGACATAGGAGTACAACAGCGGCATAAAACGACACTCATTTACGGGCAATACAGCGATAACAGTGTGAATACTTGAACACGTATCAAAGGCAAGAGTCAGAGAATGGAGTGCAGATTAAGTAACATGAATCGGAAGCATTGCTTCACAAACTGGCCACGAACAGCTTTACAATAAATGGAGAAAAGTTAGGTATATTCTTAAAAATCAAACGGTACTCTTAGAAACAGATAACAGAAACGGATACAGAATGATGAACACTTTATGAGAACCATGGGGGAAGTTCAGACAAGGTTCTAATGGTCAAGCGACTGCAGCCGTTTTAGGAACAGGTCTTTATTGTCAGTTATACTAATGAGATGTATGTATGATTGTGAGCCAGAGAAAGTTGGGCAGTCTGAAACCGAGAGTTCAGAGCGACACATTGTAAACACCATCAGAATGAATCGTTGTGGAACCAAAGATGGACTTCTGTTGTGAATATTGTCATATCACAACATCTGAGGTGGATACAAGCTCCAAGAAAAAGCGGGGAGGTGGGGTAGCCTAGTGGTTAAAGTGTTCGATACCCCACATGGGTACACTGTGTGAAGCCCATTTCTTGTGTCCCCCGCCGTGATATTGGTGGATTATTGCTAAAAGCGGCGTAAAACTAAACTCACTCACACCAAGCATAATAATGAATATAACCAGAGTAATATGCACTCGCATGTTAAGTGATACCACATAAATATTTTTTTCAAGTACAAACTGTTCTTTTTTCAATTCTTGACAAGCCACAGACGATTCTAATATTCTTACGTGATTGCCAATTGTACTTTGTTTATACAGTAGCCATCATAGATGCTATCGCTGGTTTGGAGACTACGTTTAGGTAGTTGCAGCTCAGTTTCCCAACACTGTGACACAAATCTACATCTGCGTTGTCTGCTACAAAGTCTCCTCTGTTCACAAACAGCAAACCATGGGAGAAAATGCCATGACTATGATAATAGATATTCGTGGACAGTGTTAGAAGAATGTATGGATGGCAAGATGACAAGGATCTTTGGTTCATATTGACTTCTGGGTTACAACATTCCATACCTATGTACAATATTTTATGGCAGACATGTGGATGACATATCAACATTTGAGGCAAAGGTGAAAATAATATTTTGAATAGTAACATATCTGCCTTTATATTCCCAGGTGACCAGCTGACCGTCATCTGTTTGTGACTGATGCCACGGATGTGTTTGTATGCCTTAGGACCAATATTGTCCATCCATCTCACAGGCTCCCTTTGAACCAAATACACAGTCAGACGCCATATTTCTGCAGGCATCAAAGTGACTTGGAATTATCTGTTCAGGAAAAAATGGAGGCCGTTAGAAAGGAAGTACCGCTCCGCCATCAACAATGTCCACCTCAAAGGATCAAGTCCAATACCGATCTATGCGGGAATGGTGTCAACTTTAACTGGTTATTCTTCTTGTCTCCGGTGAGAAGGGGGAGCGGAGGTCGGGAGGACAAGAACATTCCTTAAAGACTGTTCTAGTTTAGGAAGATCTTCAACTGCCGCAGTTAAGGAAAATGTTGATACAATGCATTGATTATTGACGTCTCACCACACACAGCCACTACAGTAGGCATATCTTTTCAGAGAACTGAGAACATCCTGTGGATCTTGTAAATGGGCATGACTAGGTTTCAAAGCCTTTTGCCTCTGTATCAGAAGAGATGGCTTCGGTAGTGTGAGGTTCCAGTAGTCTACCTCCCGAAAAGTCAGACCATTAGTCGTCAATATTATGCTAATCCGCTAACAACGTGTGAGTGTCAGTGCTCACTAAAGGTGTGTTGACCCACCACGACAATGCATGTCCTTTATGCTGTGGATGGCTGCTTGTACCGCCATCGGGAAGCCTTGTACACCACTGGGATCCAGGTAATCAAACATCGTTGGCAGAAGTGTGTGGACATCGGTGGGGAAGTATGGTTAAAAGGAAATTAGTGAACAACTCCATCAACGCCGTCCATCATAGTGACGCTCAGAACTTTTCAGCCTCCTCTCTATTAATATATTAGATTCTAGATAACAAATATTCGTTCCGATATTGGTCATTTGAACATACTACTGAGTTGGCATTCTCCCAAAATGTTACGGATAGCAATTACCAACGATTTGTTTAATTATTCGTCTCAAGTGCATTTTAGATTTGTCAACAATATATATCGAAACCTTTATTCCGAACTTGTGATTCCATATAAACACTTTATTCCACATATTTTAAAAAAGGTTTCCAAAAATATAAATGGATAATCTGGTGACCCTGCATCAACACAAGCACGTTGAAACTTGTTCATCTCAGCGCTATTGTTTCTTTTGTCCGTAATTGTCACTAATTTGATTGTCACTAATTTACATGTCATTACAACTGCAGAGCATGGCATGTCAGAGACCTGTGTCAGTAGGTTCGAATATGTTTCTAGATTGTCGGCACTAGCCCGACGGTTCCCTCAACGAGGTAAACAACCAACTTGCATCTCATCAGTCTTTAAGGAAATGGTGAAATGATGGTAAAAACAGCGTTAAACTCACACACTCACGAAGTCCGTCTATGAAGTTTCGATCACTTAGGTGTATGTACATATGTTTGTTTCCTAGCCATTCCTGATGCACCGACATTGTAGGGTTACAACTCATTAACATCTGAACATGTATTTGATGATGCGGTGCATCTTAACAAGCTCCAGCATTAACCCACAACCTTTCTATAGCAGGGGGGTGCCAATTTCTAAGAACCATTCAAACACTAATGGCGAATGGTTCCAAAGCAGAACTAGTCTCCCATGTTGCATATTGCCACGCACGTTGCCATGCTAAAGATCAATTGACTGCATCAGTAACCAGACAGTAAATGGTGAAAACAGAAAACAAGTTTGGCAACAAATTAACATGTTTTTCTTGCATAAATATATCCTTAAAGGCCACGGGTTTACTGCACAAAGAGCTTAATTTGCAAGTTTACAAAGTGATTTTGACAGACTAAATCAAAAATTGCAAACTGACATGAAATCGGTATGGAAATCACCCAACTCCGTTTCTTAAACTCCTTTCATCTTTTTCACATTTTTCTTATAAATGTGAGATTTGAAGTTCCTTGCCTCCCCACAGTCAAGCAAGTCAAACACGTCAGGATTCCAGCACGAATGATTGTAACAGTAGCTTTGATAACTGTAGTGATGAATAGCAGAATTTCTGTGTGTCGCTTGTTAGACTCCGGCTTGTCAATACTCTCCGCTAGGCGCATCCTTCAAATAGTTAGCTGGTATCTGATTTTTTCACCACATCAAATATATCATATATGACAGGTCGTCAGCCTTCCCTTGTAATTGGAAGAAATCTTGGAGATTTCCACTGCTGGGAGGCTAAGCAGGTCACAATTTGTACTTCTCTGATTGATGAAATATGGAATTTAATTGTCAATGATGCCATGCTTGTGGATGTCCATTTACAATGAACTATTGATGTCTGTTCAATATGCAGAATGTCGTCATGATGAGAAAGTCACACATTCTTTTAAGAAAAGGATTCTGAGAGTATGTGTGTGTGTCTGTCCATGGATGGTCAGCTGCAACCCCAAATTGTTTCTTTGTTTGTGAATAAGAGTATAGTTTCAAAACTACCAACCTATTGAAAAGTGATTAAATGAATAACCGCTGAAAAGAAGGTTGTTCATGTATATATACATATGCAAATGACTTGCCCGGATTCTGGGTAAGAATATAGGTCCTCTTGTCATGAGTGAATGGATATGTCAGTAAGGTTTGGTGACTAGGTTCAATGTATGTCATTGCATCATTTGCTTATGACGTCAGCAATTATATAACGCGTGTGGATTAGTTTATGATTCGTCTAGCTCTAAGCTACTAATCTATCACTATTACAAGTTTTATTTTTCTGAATACGTTTTTATAGAAATATGTTCATTCTTAAAAAGATATAGGATTTGATTCACTTTTATGAGAGTTATCCTGAAAGTCATGAGAAAACGCATTGGGACCCTTAACCATGAACATCTTTTGCGGTCAGCATTTGCTTGAAGTATAAGAATCTACGTATTTTTCTCAAACGTAAGCAGGTGCTCAAGTATATTTCGAAAATGAATATCAACAACGAACTGTACTCATTGGACAAAAATACTGTAACCTGTAATGGTATTCCTATCATGCGAGGGATACGTGGAATGCATTTTTTGTAAAACTGGGACTTGGTTATTGTATGTTTGAGTATGGTATCTTTCAAACGGTGACTTAAATTCATGTTACAACAGTCATTATCCTGTATATCCTATATAGATGACTATTTGACATTTAATAAGAGAAATGTTGAAAGACTCCCTTTGAAAGCTCAAATGGTATCATTTTCTACTAAAGTTTTTTTTCAGCTCGTTAAATGACATTGTACAGAAGCAGCAAATTACGTGTCAAAACAATTTCACACAACACCAAGCCGTCGTCTCACACCGAAGATCAACAATACCTAAATATAGTGTGGCAATTCGTCATACAAATCGAATACTGGAACACTTGCCTCTTCAACACAGCCAGAGCAAAGTATCCTTCTGATGCATTTACGTATGTGGTTACCCCATGCAGTCCCCCGTGGCCTACACGCCCAGTCTAGGCAAATACTGGCTCGTCGACTAGCCGGAAATGAAGTAAGATAAAACTCTGTCCCCTGCCGACTGTAACTATTCCATATATGCTGCATAATGGCCCCTTAAAGGTCCTATTAACACGTAAATGACCATAATATTCCCGGTTTTATGCTTGGGCTGTTGAAATTGACGGCTTTTGAACCATCGAGAAACTTGTTCATCAAACACCAATATCCCCTACCAATGTTCGAAACCGTTTCCTGGCAGTTTTACAATGTACAGTGCATGGTGGAAATATAAAAAAACCCGAATGAAACAAATTATGAAAAAGGTTTCATATAGATAGTTACCCATGAATTTCATTTTGCATTGCCTTTTGACAGAATGGTCGTAGAAGTCAAACGATATTTATCGATTTGGGGCGAGCTTGGGAGAATGAGTAGGATATGATGTCCCACTTTTGAGCGGCACCATCACATTCAGACATTGCAGAACGGATATTTGAACAAGCGGTCTTAAGAGGTACGATCAAGAAGACGCGAATATTTGCGGTGTGTTTCTCTGAGTGGTTATAATGTGTAAATATTTATATTTCTTCCACGCGCATGTATATCTTGCCATTCAAACAATGTTTCATAATTATTGTATATTTGTTCCGGAAAACAAATTTTATTGACTGTATGGCTAAGATTCAGATAAATACATAAAACTGGCCTAAATCACAGAGTAGTGCATTTCGACACTGCGAAACCAAATAAGTGAATAGTTAAATCAGCGTTACTTTAAACAAATGACATAAGCATCGATTTGAATGCAATCATGTGGAAGGCCTAGCCAATCCGATTCAATTCACATGAGAAAAGCATATATTTGAACTCCTTGGTAGCAACTCCTTAAAGTCATCTCACGATTAATTTTTCACTTCACCGACTGTCGGTTAGTGTATGTACATTACGAGAAATAAACTTTGTCCATTTCGGCTGTTATCACTACGAGATTCTGGCGAAACGATTTATAGGGGAAAGTTTTATTGGAATCCCAAGAGAAAACAACTGCCCAGGCTTTTGACGCCTCACAATTACATGAACTGATCTAGCAAGAGTGGCAAAGCAACTGCCCTTCTGTTGCTGCTGAAAGAAGGTTTTGGTAGTTGGTGGTAACGCTGATATGAGTGCGATAGGTCAGTTGGGTTCCGTGCAGTGCAGTCGGTTATAGCTTCATTACATTCAGGTTTATGATAAACTGTGGTTGGGGTGCTTGAATTTACTCATTTTATCATTTCTCTATGAATGTTTCACGGGTTTTCAGAATTAATACAAACTACCCTGAAGTGTGGTCGTGCCATGATATGCAGGACACGGGTTCGAATCTCAGTTAGGTACTTTTACCACAAGTACTGATATTGCCACTGACCTAGGAAGATCTGGGTTAGAATCGATCTTCAGTAACCCATGCTTGTCATAAGAGGCGACTGGGCGATCGGGTCGTCAGGTTCGCTGATTTGGTTGACACATGTCATCGTATCCCAGTAGCATAGATTAATGCTCATGTTGTTGATCACTGGATTGGCTGGTCCAGACTCAATTATTTACAGACCTCCGCCATATAGCCGGAATATTACTGAGTGACTAATGAGGAAAGGTAGGCAGAAATAAACAAACCAACAACGAAACAATATATTTCAGCATGACTTTACACAGCCTGTAAAACATATCATTGTTCTTAATTTAGTTGATGATGATGATGATGATGTTTGTTTCTTGATTAACGCCGCAGTCAGCAATATTCTAGCTCTATCAATGTCTGTAAATATCAAGTTTGGACCAGGCAATATAGTGATTGACGTCATGAGCATCGGTCTACACAGCTGTGGGTCGATGAAATGAGTCAACCAACTCATGGTGTCCGACCATCCGATATCTTCAGACAGAGACAAGTACGGGTTCCTGAAGACCAGTTCTATTCAAGATCTTACCGTGTACAAGACAGTGAAAGTAGGTGGTTTCAATGCTGAAGAAAACTTAATCTAAATGATCATGATGAAGAAGCTGAAATTTTTTTTAGTAAAAGTAATAAAATAATAACGACAATATTACCTAACATTGTAAAATGCAGAAATGACAAAGATAGCTGTAAGCAAAACAGCCTGGTGTGACCGTGACTCCTTGCAATCTCACAGCATCCTAATAGCGTCACTTAAAGGTCAGCCGCTTCCAGACGTGTAGCTTGTTAAACGTTATCAGGGCGGTTATAGGGCAGTATGACGTCTGATCACTGTCTGAACAAGAACCGACATGGCGTTCCAGCTACGCACTTTTCACGAGCCATCTTCATTTAATTTGATAACGGACCTGCGCGGGCAAGGTATTACCTTCACGTCACAGTGTATTACACAAATAATTGTTCTCTGGAGCCGTGGACTTTGCCGTCCTTGTACGGTAAAAGCGTTGCCACAGTGACCATACAAACCTTGGCACGTGCCATATATCAAATAAAACAATATTTGCTTGTTTTTTTCATTTCCCCGACGGTGCCTTGACAACCAGAAGATGATGATGAACACATTTAATGTTGCGCACAGGTCTCCGTGCCTAGGGATCCTAATTTGATTTGTAAATACTCCATTGGGAGTGGAGAAAGCTTAAGTATGATTCTTGTAAATCTTCTCAGATTAAACTAACATCGTCTGGAAACAATTAGTAATTATATTTACTTTACATACGATTTTCAAAACAACAATCTGGAGGTGTTATGTTAATATTATATAACAATTATGAGATGAATGTAAATAACGATGTGCGATCTACAAACACAAGACAAAACCATTGTTACCTACACGTCAACGAAATGGGATAAACCGCATACTTTAACACATTAATTGACATTGGTGTCGAATTCGGGAAGCAAGAAAGGAATGCAAACAGTGCTTGACTGAATAACGAAACATACACAATATAGACACTTGTTAAACATCGCCAAAAATATGAAAAAACCCTGCCAACAAATATACAAAACATCTTCGGTTACGTTCATCAGAATAAAAACGCTACTGACATGACAAAGCTGACATAAACATGTAAGTGCAGTGAATATCTGAATACATTCGGTGAAATATATATTCGATGTCATATTTCTGTTTCCTGATGGACATTTCCTGAAAAATGACCTTTGTGTCAGCGCAGCCGAGGATGAGGAGGATGTTATCACGGTCTTTATAATCGTAGTTCTTGGAACATGTCTATCATTTGGAAATACGCATTTCTCGCAAATCTAATTACTTTGCATTCATTTTACAAGGCAGGCAGATTTCGCACGCAAAGTTGGCGACTCTGAACCTATGCGTGTTCTTCAGTGTATTACTTACACAGCTGCGCTGAGGGTCCCTCTACAATCGTGATTGGTTGAACATGCTTGTCCAGGGAAATACATGCATCGTGTAACATACGTAGAATGTATATGTATCTCACGTTGGGCACTAGCATCAGCACTTAAGGTGTCTCGACTGAAGGTGAAAACATTTTTTACTCGGGTATATATGTGACGGAAAGTGCTCTGGGTGTCCGAATCGTTAACATATCAAAGATATCCAGGTGTTACAAGATATCCAAGATAACGCCAGTGCACAGGAGCCGTTTTGTCATGTTTGAGAAGATGTGGCCTGTTAGGTACTATACGTGAATATCAAGCTGAACATTGTCAATATCTTGAGTGAGTGAGTGAGTGCGTGAGTGCGTGAGTGCGTGAGTGCGTGAGTGAGTGAGTGAGTTTTGATGGGTGAGGTTTTTACGCCGCTTTTAGCAATATTCAAGAAATATCACGGCAGGGGGCACCATGGGGAATCGAACCCGGGTCTTCGGAGAAGGCTAGGTTTCCCTCGTGTCCAAGTTTCTGCAACTCTACACATCACTGACACATGTATAGGTCACTGACACATGTATAGGTCACTGACACATGCAGAGGTCACTGATGTATGCATGCTACATATGCCACTGGGGACAATGTTTAACTCGGACCTCCTTGGGATGCACGTATAGTACTGCCACAAGGAAAGAACAGTGCTTGAACAAATACAGAGACATTCTTTGACAACATGGATTGAATGTAATCCATCCTTCAAAGCGTAAATCTACTAAAACCATTTTGCTCAACCCATGCCACTTGTCATTATCGCGGCGTTCATCCAAGAGAACCCGTAATTAAGTCATGATACAAAGAAGTTACAATGAAGAGGATATCGTTAATTCAATTTGCATGATTTAAATGCACGGATCACATATCTTTTCACTATAAACACGTTGATTCTGCTTGAAAATACAATGAATAAATATGTGTTAAAAGAAAAAAAATATATGTGTTTCTTCAATTCAAGTCAAATAGATAATTACCAGGGATTACGTTTTATTAGGGTCAATTAGATGAGGAAACGTTCGCTTTAATACCATCAGTGATTACAATGCTGTGTATTTATTGGGGAATGTCTGTGTTGTCCTGTTGTGTTTGAAAGGACAATCATCCCCCTTATAAATGAGCTCCCGCGCTTCCATCATCCTCTTAAGCTTCGCAGAAAGTACAAAGGAGCTGCAAGTTGTGTGCACGCGATGTGTTGACAACGATTGCATGCCTAGCTGATTTAGCCGTAACGTGTGTTCAAGGCGCAAGAAGAAGCCGCAGAGAGGCGTCGAGAAGAAACGATAGAAAGAAGGTGTGTGAGAGAAGGAGAAACTGGGGACGAGAGAAGCGGCAAGGAATGTAGGGGATTTGGCAGGGTTTAAAGGGATGGTTACACAGAGAGTAAATATGGGGAAACAAGAAGGTGAAGTGAAAAACGGAGAGAGAGAGAGAGAGAGAGAGAGAGAGAGAGAGAGAGAGAGAGAGAGAGAGAGAGAGAGAGAGAGAGAGAGACAGACAGACAGACAGACAGACAGACAGACAGACAGAAAGAGATAGAGAGAGAAATAGAGGTAAATGCCTACATAACATCAGGGAGAGAGAGAGGAGTCAAAGGCAGAGACATAGAGAGAGGTAGAGAGAGACAAAGAGACAGAGAGAGGGTGGAAAGAGAAAGACAGACAGAGAAAGAGAGACAGAGGGAGAGACAGGGAGAAGGAGAGAGAGGGGTCGAGGGAGGGAGAGAGAGAGACAGACAGAGAAAGAGAGACTGACAGACAGACACGAGAGACAGACAGGCAGAGATAAATAGATAGACAGAGAGAGAGAGACATAGAGGTTAATGTCTACATAACATTAGGCTAAGCAGGGAACACAACGTAAGGAGGGCACATAGAACCTATTGAGAAACAAGTAAATTGGTTAAACCAAAAGAAAGCCCAACAAAGTAAAAAGACATGCATGAATGTTATACTTTAACTAAGGAATAGGCGAAGAGTGAGTTTAAGATGTTCCAAGAGAAGAAGACAGGAGACAACTAATAATCTGGACACACACTGAGCCAGACTGAAGTGGTTAACGTGCCATGTAGAGGAGACAGTGACACGAGGTAAGTCTGTCTGCAAGGAAGGAGGTTCTCCCGACTGCCGTGTATATTAGGTTTGCAGAGCTTACTCTCGCCCTAATATGAGTTAAGACGTGGAAAAGTGATGTAAGTCGGACTGACCAAATGACATGCATATTAATGCTCTGTCAAATTCACCAAATCCCAACTCTACTTCCCAATTTCCTTGAAGTCTATCTACGAAACGGCGAGTGCAGCGTATTTCCTTATCTTGTGTGTTAGAGACTTAGCCTAGCCATCAAGTTTCGATTTAACAAGACCCGACTTAAGTGTCTGCACGCAAGTTCGAAAGATCTTTCGCAGAGAGAGGTCAACACGTATTCGGCTAGTTGCTTCCAGTCAATTCTTGTTTCTTGATACATTTTGAAAGGTCTAATGTGCTACTGTCAAGAACCGCCATATTCCCGTCACTTTTAACTTAACTTGGACGTCGTTCTTCAGTATCGAGGACAATTCCAAAGGTCAGCGCTCGGGGATAGCATCAACAATCGCCATTTCTTCGCTTCTCCCTCCCTCCTAATCAAATCCACAATACCAGACACCTCCTAGCGCTTCGCCTGTTACTGCCAAGGCTCGTGGAATCTGTCAATTGGAGGTCCTAGCTGCCAGATACAGATACTATCCGCATGGTATTTAACCCTCCTACGGGTTGATGTTCAATGGTTTGTAAGGGGAATAAAAACCACTCCATGTCGCTGAATGCTTCAATGTTAACGCTTCCGAAGCAGTTCTGACAGCAAACAATCTCAACCGTCTGTTTGTGAAACAACAGGGAAGGGTGTGTGGATTAAATACACGTTTGATTGCTTGCCACCAGCTCAAAGCAGTGATAAACGTTTCTCGATGTTTGGGTTTCAGTGAGGCGATTGCTTCCACGATGAAATATGGTTAAACCAGACATCAATAGTTTGACATGATATACACCTCGTGTGTTCATGTGACAAAGCTTCTCCCTGTCGTCCATAGTGTTGATACAGCGGCATTCGAGAACATTAATTCAAAATATCCCTGGGCGAAATGAGTGCTAGAAAGTGGGACAAGAACACGACTTCTGTTCAAATGTACTGATAATCACTTGACTGATATCGTCTTCAGCATCCTTTATCATCTTCGGCATCAAAATTCCCAGTGCATGTCATTAAAAGCTACGTGTTGAAAAATTAGATGCAGACACATATATCACTCAGAGATCAAGAATCGTGTTGCTTTGCAAACCTCTTGACATATTATCTTCGAATAATGGAATAGAGCTAGCAGCCAGTCACGATTTGTATAATTGTAATTCCAGTAGAAATACAATACTATATGCCTGTTTTTACTTCCAGGAGACATGTGATTGAGACGTGGCTTCATGTTCCGTCTTGTAACGTAGAACGTGATAGTCAGTCGTCTAATTAGAACATATAGTATTATTTAGAACATTATATTCTTCTTTTTAAACGTTTTATGGTTTTATTTAAATACTTCTTCGTGAACACCTAGTGAAATCACTGATTTCCAGTTATCCATTCATATTGTTTCATCACTGTTTTGTCTTTTACGCCTACTAGAATGTATCTTCGTGGACATTCGAGACTGATATTGTTGTCTGGCTCCGTTGGTATATGGATATTATATAGGCTAAATACCCAACTTCTGACACGATATGGACTCTTTACGATCGATGTCTCTTTACCTCAAGACAAATGTTTTCCATCCCACGAGTGTGTGCTTTATCAACAATTATTATTCACAGTATAAATGTTATTATCCTACCTCATGACTGACATAAAACATTCGATGGTTCTTCAATCGCAATTCCCTTTGATATCAAATGTTTGAGTTACATACTTAACCTAGTTTTCACGTATATACAGGCCGTTGGCAATATAAAGATGTTTGAATCATTTGTTAGAATTGTCCCATTTTGAGACTGACCGAATTTAACATCTGTAAGGTCTATATTTGCACTGTGACTGAATGAAAATAATTAGGTAGGTTTGAGCCCGAAATGGTCAGTTGATCACATCTCCTACACTCAGCCAAGTGAAAACAGGATTGATTCTAAACTGATATGTACAAATGAGACTATTCGAGACAAAATCAATAGAAACGTGTAAACGATATCATCAAGCCGTGCCTGTCTGGTTTAACAGTCGGATTTGAAGGTCAAGGAATTCCAGAAATGGGCTCTTCGGATGCGATAAAGATTTGCTATTACTATAGGTCCTGACATGAGCGTCCATGAACATTGATAAATGTAAAAGCATTGATCTGATAAGGAGGTGACTGTAGAAGACATACAAATATGTATGTGTAATATGTCCATAACTGACTGTACAGTTCTCTTCGAGAAGGCAGTAATTGACATACTCTGGACGTTATATAGATAGCTCAGGCAGCCGAGTTATCAAAGTGTTCGTTGGCTAAGACATAGCTTAATTTCCAAGATGGATAGAACGTATGGAAACCGTTTCTGGTCTTTTGTGATATTACTAAAAACGGCGTAAAAGAACGCGCACTCTGATTGTTTGTGTTAACTAGTTTTTTTTCATGTATATCAATGATAACAGTATTTGATAGTCGCTAAACGCGTTATGTATTTATGATTAAGATGCATACATCACCATCACCACGAATAAAACAGGACATCGCGATTGCTCTTTAAGAGCTTCATCAAACTGAAACAAACACAGGGTATCGCGCGTATCCTGCTGAATGGTATCTGGGCAACAACACGTGATACAAACAATACAACTAGGATTGATTGGGGAATATTGTTTGTGAAGAAAACCACTTTTAAGATTACTAATTATTTAAATAACCTTGTAACTATTCGCCGTTACTTCTATGTCCAAGTTCCGAAATAATATACGGAAATAATGCCTTTTAATGATACTTGTCAGTCCCGGTATGTACACAAAACGGAGCGTTAGACCCTCGCTACATTCCATCATCTCGATTTTGAAACAGACAGGGTAGCCTGGTGGATCCTACTTTACCACCTCTTACTGAAGACCCATGTTCGTTTCCTCGAATGACAACAATTTCTTAGAATATTGATGTGTTCGTGTCGGATTATTGTTAAACTCAAATCAACGTTACCATAATAATTCCTAATATCTACCAAACGCAGAGTTGATTGTACGACTCCGACTATGCCACAAGCAAGTACATGGATCACGGTTACATGTTGCTGACACCAGGTGTTCGCGAAAAGGCGAACATATAGTTCCCCATCTTTCACAAATCCATGCAAAGGCATGTCAAGCAGCTCACAATTATTCTATCTGAAACCAGGGTGTTGACTTATGAATTGCAAACGTTATACTATCAATTACTTGGTGCAAATACTACTCCGTTTGGCTGAAAAGTCGGACTGAAAGAATTTAGTTGAAATACTTCAGTCAATAATCACTGATAACTTCATCTCACTTAAAGGTCTCTTTTTGTCAACTACCTAAAAACGAAGGTAGCGTTTGGATCTTGCTATCATAGGACGATCCCTGTCTATACAGTTTATATACAGTTTCTATAATCTAGGGCACTCGACTAACCCTCTGTTACATGGAAATGTCAGGTTGAATACTAACAGTTACTGCAGACATGGAAGGAACAAAACAGGTGCAATAAACAAGGATATTGACAATAAAATCATTTGTGACGTCGAGTCTGCTTCCGTGACGTCATGATTGATGACGTTGAAAATACGTCATATCAATACTAACTGCATGTGTGTGTAAATGAAAGGATGTAATTTCTCCATTCCACGCAACCTGAGCTGACATGTGACTATACGAACACCAGCAAGGCTCCCTTGTATACGCCCACTTTCACCAACCGATGCTCGCTCTCACAGCACTCCTTCGTGTCAATGATAGACTACAAATACATTGTTGACGCGTCTTGCAAACATATAATACGATTAATCACAACTGTTGTTCAACATTATATTTAAGGACATATATATTTTGATTGTAGCGTACAAGTAAGCTTCTATCGCTAAGCATGTTGTCTCGTTGCTTCTCGTCACTATAAAGGGTTGTAAAATGTGCTTGTGGCCTAGTGAAAGCGGGGACGCTAAACCTAACAAATCAATAATCTGACAATTACCTGAAATTTGTTAGTCATGCTTTTGCGCATCACGTGGTAAAGCATCGCAGCTTGTTCTAGTCATGTGAAATTGGTGAGTTTCTGTCATTACATATGTCGGTGAGTGAGTGAGTGAGTGAGGCATTAAGACCGCAGTTCAGTACTTCAAACATCTTTCATAAACCCTTTTGCTCTTGAGGTACAATAAACTATGGTGTTAATAACGAAAGATTAGTGATTCGAACCTATTGTTAGCAGATCTTGTTGCATCTAAGGCAGGCAGCTCTGCATAGTCAAGGAATGGCGTTTGATTTGTGCATGTAGCAAATTTAGCTATATATTCATTGTTCAAAGCTTCTGGGTAATGTAAACACGAAGAGTGTGTGAGTGAATATGGTTATACGCCGCCTTTAGCAATATCCCAGCAATATCACGGCGGGGGACACTAGAAATGGGCTTCAAACATTGTGCCCAGTAAACTTGAAGAGGTACATCAGGTACACCATTGAAGCTCATCCATCTGTCAAAATATGTACGCAAATTGATTAATAAAATATTTAATAATACCACACATTGTTCTAAAACTGTGTTAACGTTTCATTATATACGCTGGCCGCATAATAACCGACAGTTCAATTGCACGAGTATTGCCGCTTGTTATCTTAAAAACTTAATACATTTTTTGTTCCAAAGGTATTAACTTCTTTGGGTTCCCCGGTACACTGGCACGCCGATGCAGTGGTTCACCTGATACACATATATACTAGTTCATTGTACATTACGTCACTAGTACACGTGCACAATGACGTATTGGTTCACTGATAATTGAATACTAATACACTGATACACCTTGATGCAGAAAAACAGTTACAGTCTCATGCAGAACTGGAACTGATCACTTACTTCAGCAATTCGAATCCCTGAAGTGTTTATAAGAAAGCAGTAACTTATAGTAACCCTGTCCAACATATTATAACTGAACCAACACCATTCCAAACTTCCAGCCTTTAGGGCTTCATGCTAGAAGTGATAATCAGTTGCCATCAATATGTACACGTATATAACCAGAAGGAAGGCTTTGTAATCTGCTAGTTGACGAATACGTGCGAAGTTACAGTCACCCAGCTCATAATTCGTAATCTATTGATATAAATCAAATCATCCACCGTCGGCCATTATATAATATTGACTTCAGAGAGGTTAGCGTAAAGGTCCCCATCCTGGTGCCACCGTAAAGACAACAGACTAGGGGAATCGATAGCGAACCAATCATACAACATGACACCAAGGATAATAAGTGAAAACTTAGTCTAACAGGCATCACAGAGTCTCGAAATGGACATTGATTGGTGTTAGCAAGAGTTCAAGGATTGGGCACTGTCACTGCTGGATTAACATGTAGTGTTGGGTAGTGTAGATTTGGAGACGTGCCTCTTACGAAGGTAACTTATATGACGTGAAAACCATTCAATATTGTACCAGACCACCAATGTGAGTCACAACTTCTGCCTGAGACGTTTCAAAGAATAACATTTTATTATAAATGGCCTTTCACATCAACATCTTCAACCTGGCCTGTTATATACTGAAGGAAAAAATAAAGGATCGCATCTATCTGTGGGAGTGATATCTAAATGACATGACTTGATTGGAAGTGTGCCAAGACGTTGCCAGACAGTTGTGAGAGCACGTGGGGGACATGCTCGATACTGACTTTCTTTATTTGAACTGAAAACATCTGTTATGTCTGACGTGATTATGATGTGAAATCTTATGCGATCCCTTATTTTTTTCTCTCAGTATATTTTCGGTATCCTTAACAAGTTACAAATATTGCCAAATGATGATGACGGTGGTGTTCACGATGATGATGATGATGATAACAATGCTATAAACATACGCGGGACAATATTTATGTGGGATTAGAGAAATTGGAGATGGTGTTGGAAGCTTAGTGTGAAGGTAGTGGAGAGGAGGGAGATTAGGACAAATGTTCAATGAATCAGGGGTCTCAGCATCCTTGTCAAATCCTTGTCATCTGTCAAATGCTGAACTGGCGTTGATATGTAAGTACCATTTGTTTGAAACACAAACACGTCACAAGCAGCTGACGCAGAATCCGCAGGAATTACAGAGGTGAAGATGTCCAGATGTTACATGAAGAAGCAGAGTGACACTGGCATAGAAAGGTGAAATCTGTACACACATTGCAGAAGAACTAATCAAACTGACACAGATTAAACTTGTCTATTTTGCAGGTTTAACTAATGTCTCCGAGGATTAGCCGATGTTTCGACTTTGCAGATGCAAGCAATGTTTCCACCTTTCAGGATAAAGCAATGCTTCCATTTTGCAGGATTGAGCTATGTTTCCACTTTGCAGGATGAAGTAATGTTTCCACTTTGCAAGATTCAACAATATTTCCACTTTGCAGGATAAAGCAATGTTTCCACTTTGCAGGATTGAGCAATGTTTCCACCTTTCAGGATTGAACAATATTTCCGCTTTGCAGGATTCAACAATATTTCCACTTTGCAGGATTAAGCAATGTTTCCACTTTGCAGGATTAAGCAATGTTTCCACTTTGCAGGATTGAGCAATGTTTCCACCTTTCAGGATTGAACAATATTTCCACTTTGCAAGATTCAACAATATTTCCACTTTGCAGGATTAAGCAATGTTTCCACTTTGCAGGATTAAGCAATGTTTCCACTTTGCAGGATTAAGCAATGTTTCCACCTTTCAGGATTGAGCAATGTTTCCACTTTGCAGGATGAAGCAATGTTTCAACTTTGCAGCATTATGCCACCCTTCTTCTTTGAAAGATAAATCGATGTGTTAACTTTGTAGGATTTACCCATATTTCTAGCTGCAGGATTAACCAATGTTTCTACTTAAAAAGGGTTAACCGATTATCCATTTGCATTATTAACCGATGTTACAGCTTTTCAGGATTGCACTATCACAACGAATCAACGAACCACATACGTACAATCGGTAATGGCAAATCATATGTCATTGCACAATGGATGAAGATCGATCTTTACACAGGACAATGTTCTTATGCCAAGTTACGTGAGATACATGGAAGCATGGCTTGTGAAAAAGAATAGAAAGTAAGAAAACGTTACAGAAACATTGCATTGGAGCGTTAATTGAATAAGTTTAGTTCACAATGGTTTAATAAGGAAACGTTTCTTAAATTTGGCCCAGGAAGGTTCCACGTTTGCAAGAAAGAGCACGTGCGAATGATCTCGTTCAACCGAATGGTTACTCGTTCACCAAATTTCCAATTGTGAGAGATCGTCAATCACAGACTAGACATTATCGGCAGTCATTGAACGTGAGTTTAAGCCGATTCATCAGCGCCTCGATCACGATTTGAGGGTTACAATGGAATCGCATCTTCCTGTTTATTAAAATAACGTGATTTAGCTGGGTTTGAGACCTCTCGTGTCACGTGTACTGCAACGTGGCCAGACTGACCGGGAGAAAGAGTTCAGGGGCTTTCCCAGACTTCGCCGTGTTGGCATCTCAGCATTATCTTTCCAAGGATTATGTCTTCCTGTTTAAGATCTGACTACCCCTTGAAGGTGAGCCATGCTTCCAGATCTGGTGTTCACTTTTGATTTCGTTGTAGACGTTATAATGACTTTCGTCAATCTGTCTTCATAGGTACACATAAACTACTGTATAGATGTAAATAGTTAACTTAAAGTTACAAACAATTTTGAATTTCAAATCATTGCAATCACATTTGCCTTGACTGCCATTTGAAAGAAGCATAGTCTACCTTCAACTAAATGCAACCTCCTTCTATAGCATTCATGTTTATACTTCAATGGAATCCTGGGTCTTCCTTCAATAGAATAAAATGTCATTTGTATATAGAATAATCAGCCATATAATAATATATAATTGTGTTTGGGATGCTGTTAATTCAGCATCTTATGCAGAATAAATCATAAGATCTAGAAACAAAGATTAAATTTGATAAAATATAATTAAAGATTAAAGTAACATTAATTGTTTCCATAGCAACCAGAAGTAGTGAAAGTTTACCGATGTGTAAGGCACCTTGAAAGACAGTTTTATTAAACGTCTAGTGTTATGTTCTAGATGTTGCCTACGTAAATCGCGACAAACACGTTGACGTTTATAATAGACGCTGATGTTTTAGAAAGAAGAGAATGCTTGGCTTAATGTTATGTTTTGGCAGAAGGTTATTTGCAATGATTTCTTTAAAACTTTATAGACGGTTGTTTCAGACAAAAACACCACTAAATGTATATATCAATGCTATGGCATCAGTCTGTAACAGATAACCTGAGGGTACAAACACACAATGCCATTTTCAAAGAAGAAAAACTTAATGTATGTTGCAGGCGGCTTTGCCTTTCTTGTTCTATAATTTATCATTTCAATCATTGGCGAGACACGCAGACAATACTCATTACAAGACTTCGCCGAATGGTGACCTCGACCTTCACACAGGAGGTACGTTACAACTGGGGACTTGTAATTGTGGACGGCAAATCACCTCGACAAGAGCTCGCCAGCTCGCAGTGGTATGGCCGAAATATGATCCTGTGCGTTTCTTGAGCGTTTGTATCGAATGGCGTTTAATAATACGGAGGAAATGAAGCGAGAATCTGTCTTAGACAATTGGAGATCCATGACCCTACGCTAAACGATACCCCGACATTGCTTTATTTTTATTTCTTTCACCTGAAAACATGAAACAAAACCAGGAAAGCCAACAACAAAAAAGAAGCACTACGCTTACAAATACAGTAAACTGATGACAAATGTTTTGAATATGTTACGAGATGCTACATGGGTTCTGTGTAAGTAGACAAGAAAGAGGAAGGAGACCCGGGGAAGAGGGGGAGATGAAGAAGAGGAAGAAGGGAAAGGAGAGAGCACAGGCAGCGCGACAGGGAGAATGTGAGAATACGAGAACGAAAGAAGGTTTACGAGAGGAGATAGAGTCGACGTGAGAGCAAATTCCAAGATAGCAAGAAGACACGACAATGGACGCAGACAACAGGACAAAGAAGGTAGAGCACATGATAGCTGGCCCCCCTACTCCGACCCCCATCCTACCTCGCATTCAGGAGAAACTATGACAGAAGACGAACATGTAGAACCGATTGAGAAATAAGGAGTTTGTACGAACAAAGACAAAAATCGGGAAACTAGAAATACATAAATATATATTCTAATGTAACAAAGGTGAACAGGGGTAGGTTGGGTATTTGTGGACATAAAATGAAGGAACTCAAACAACAACATCACATAGAATTAACTGTCATGTTTATATAATACCGTAATCCTGATCCGATTCTACCGAAAAATGTCTTAATCAGTATATTTTGTTAATAAACTAAAGAGGACTAAAGCTATCTACATGTAGCAGTACAGGTATCTAATATCGTACTGGTTGCAAACTGAATTAAAAAAGATGCAAGAAAAATACACTACGTACATCCAACCAATTTGATTTCCAAATGTAGTAAATACATAAAATATGTTCAACTGATAACCCTTGTTTATGGACATCAGAAGGCGCTGATAGATTCTGTCTGTGTACCCAAACAAAAGGGGATAGCGTTTGCGCATGACTAATCGAACGTCTCTGTTGATAATAACGGCCATTCCTATGTCTTCTCGAGGTTTAGTTTAGATGTTAAACACACCAACAATAGCAATTTGTCAATCTAATCCATGCTAATAGAGTTGCAAGAACCCATAGCACAATTACTAATCCTAGGGACTTAATCAACTCTGAGCTTCGCCGCCGACCCCAGAATTCTGAAACGTTTGGACAGGGCCTATAAATGATAGCCAACCCTGTTTTATTCACCAAAGCCTTTGTCCCTTCATTTATCAATATGGCGAGTGACATTACAACAAAATTACAAATCATGCCGGAATCCCCAGTGGTCAGTTCATTCTCGTGGTCAGTTGGTCCTTGGTTGCCTTGGCACCCGCCTGTGTTGGCACGAGCACGGCCAGGCCCAGTTCGTGTCGTCTACAGACCTGCTGGTGCCATGGTTTGTAACAGGATAATGGAATTTCTGCTTGGCATGGCACTGAATTATTTCTTTCCATAGACGGGTTTAATCAGGAAGAAAGGCGAGAGGGACGTTGGCAAGTGTATGCCGTTGTACCCATGATAATTCATCATATTTTAAGCTGTTGAGATTTATGTCTCAATTTGTGGGTAATAAAACTATATTGGTTTCCCTGCTATGCTTCCGGAAAATCCCATTGCCGTCAAATGCGTTGTACACTGGGAACCGAAAGTGATTGTTTCGGAGTTTAAACAATGTGTTTATCGTTTTACAGTTATTTGATGGCTTATACAATCAAGTAATACAGTTACATATTTTCAAAATTCTGTAACCGTTTGACAATTGAAGTTTATTCTTATAATCATGAGATGACCGCGCTACGTTTAATATTATCTGGTGCCTACACAAACGGAACCGATCGCTCTCATAACATACATTTCACAATCCAAATGAGCATGATAAGTACCTGTAATTGGAGCCCGTCACTGTACGTTTGTAAGGGGATCAGCAGAAAACACAATATACAAACAGAGAGGTTATTTGAACATATACTCAGCTTTCTTTTTACCAACTATGAATATAAACCTAGAATTGTTTGATGGGCATTCGAGAAGTTGGTGACTCAAACATGAAACAGAGAACTTTATGGATGGCAACGTTTTATTTATTGCACAGAGCGGCGTTTCGATGTAGATTTTAACGATGTAAGAATCTACATCGAAACGTCGCTCCATGCAATAAATAAGAAGTTGTCATCCATAAAGTTGTATGTTTCATTTTTAAACCTAGAATACATAGATCAATATAGTCATTTATGAGTTATAAAGTAACAAAATACGGTCATATACTAGCTAGGTTATAGAATATAGCTATATCCTAGCTACCAGGTTACAGTCATATACTAGCTATCAAGTTACATAATACAGTCATATACTACCTACCAAGTTACAGAATGCAGTCATATACTACCTACCAAGTTACATAATACAGTCATATACCACCTACCAAGTTACATAATACAGTCAAATACTACCTACCAAGTTACAGAATGCAGTCATATACTATCTACCAAGTTACATAATACAGTCATATACCACCTACCAAGTTACAGAATGCAGTCATATACTACCTACCAAGTTACATAATACAGTCATATACTACCTACCAAGTTACAGAATGCAGTCATATACTACCTACCAAGTTACAGAATACAGTTATATGCTAGCTATCACGATACATAATACAGTCCTGCACTAGCTGTCAAATTACAGAGTACATCCAATGTACTATTCATCTTGGCACAGTGTAACTAACTGTAACAGTTTAAGTCATGGAAATGCCTGAAATATAATGATCCCCGGTAATACAATAACACAGCCTAATGCGTTTGCTAGTAAGTGTTTAATTATATAAGAATAGAAGATGAGGCACTTTATTTACGCGTGAAAGCGATGTCCAATAACTAGGTGAGTCCTCCATAATCAAATAACATGTCTGGCCCGATTATGAAATAGAAGTACGCCACTAGTATCCTCTTGGTAGTCGTCTATTCCTCGAGTTCGGATTAGAATGGGCCAAATGACTCCTTCTGGCATAGGATTCTTTACAGAGGCGTAATACAATCACACATCAAAGTTACCATATTTCCGACATGAAAAGGGAAACATTCTCCTCTGTAAGTTCAAATGTTTGGTCAAGTGAACTACCAGAAGTAATCTTATCCCACTTACCATATTTGGTGGACCATGCTCCCCGTGTTCTTCTAGTTTAACATATCCGTATACAATATAACACGAAGGTCCTTAATATTGCGCTATTTATTGTATATTTTATACTGATAATAAAACTAAACCTTCACGTATGTAAATGTAAGTCTCCATTATGAAACCATTGTATAAACTAAAGCTCTTAGGGTCACAAGCAGTCTAAAACTGGAATTGAACTTTTATTGTATCCATGCACAAAATCAGACATAATAATCTTTAATTCAGAAATCCTTTGTCCAAACTACAAGTTCCATAAAATCATGACTTTAAAAAGCGAAGAAATCCTTGGAACACCACATAGCAGTGTGGCCAAAAAATGCCAGAACACAAAGAAGGGTGTTTGTACATATTTGTAGTGGCCCTTGGTTTATGCTATATCTTCAGACGCTATGCTGTCCAAGTCTGTGCATCGACAGGCGGAGTGAGGACGGCTGTGCAGTGCGAAATACGAGCATATCAAGTGTCTCTTTGTTTTCCGTTATGTATAGTCTGTTCTGGAATTGATCAAATGTGAAGGTATACTGACCGTGAAAAAAAAGAGGTATCGTTGAGTGATACCTTCAGATTCCGTTTGAAAGTGTGAGCATTAGCCTACAAAATACTGTACGCACACTGATTAGTCCTGTAGAAGTATGAGTCACGTGACATTGTCAGAATCCGACGTTTTGAGTATGTTGTGACAATGTTTAAAGTTCAGTCCACGTACACAATGAATCCACCTCTGGCTTGATAAAATGTCATTTAGTACTGTGATATATCTTGTATGTAAGTCGACATTGCTAACCGTTACCTCAGGAATTGCATTGGTAAGCTGACCCGTGAAGGTCCGGGTTAGATATTTGATCTTCAGTAACCCATGCTTGTGGTAAGAGGCAACTAACGGGATCGGGTGGTCAAGCTCGCTGACTTGGTTGACACATGTCATCGGTTCCCAATTGCGCAGATCGATGCTCATGCTGTTGATCACTGGATTGTCTAGCCCAGACTCGATTATGTTTACAGACCGCCGCCATATAGCTGGAATATTGCTGAGTGTGGCGTAAAACAAAACTCACTGACTCACTTGTTTGTAAGCCATATTTGAAAAGCACAACCTGTACAATCTTCTTGTTAAGCCAGAATTCCCCTAAAATACCAAAAGAAAATGAAATAATGCTTTGAAAATTTGAATATGTTCCTTTTCGTTCTTCCCTTGCCTCAAATTATTTAATTAAATTAATTTCCTCTATCTTTAAAATATTTCGAACCACCGAATTCGATCGCAAACTGCATATGAATAATTTCGCCAGAAACACATTCACTGACGAAAGGATTTTGATAAAACATTGGATTATTCGACATACAATATCCATTGTGTCGTTAGATATGTATGGTCAACTCACCATCCTCGAATATCTTTCGAAACTGATTCCAGTATGGTTTTAAGGAAAAAATGCTTTGGAAGGTGTATGGATGGATCACTGTAAATTAGTTATGACATCAATATTCGCCAAAATATATAAAGATAAAAAACACCCTGCTTCTCCGGAGGCACCCGCCACTCAAACAATTTGTCTTCAGAAATAAATGTCTGTTGTCTGAATCCGCACACCGGTTCTTAGACAGTCTAAGCATTATGTTATTCCAGGCAAATGGTACGATCACTTTCACTAGGACACTGTTTGCCTCGAACAACGGATAGCTCGATACAGGTGCAGCATTCGCGAAGCCTGCGAGCTATCGACAGTTCAGTATATTCAACTCCCTACACATAGAGTACATTGACACTAGTTACCTAGCCATTGTACATTTCAAGAACAAGCTATAGTTCTAACTATGAGGATATTGATTTAAGTTCGCCAGACTTTGCCATCCATCTGAGGTCATCCTTAGAGTAAGGCTGGTTAAGACATACCACCGCATTTCTCAAATTTTGACAATTTTGAAAAGGTCCCCCGTGTTATCGATTCTGCCGGATAAAACCAGTTTTCCCAACTCAAAGGATACGGCCTCATTTCCTTTACTTACTGATTTGGTACTTTAATCAAATTGTAACATAGCTTGTGTGTTGTACTTAGATATTGGATAAATTATTTGTCTGCTACGTTTGTCAAATAACGTTGTTTATTCTACCATTGTGTTACTTGATGGTTGTCTATGGGCGAGGCGTCTGGACAAGTACCGACTAGGACATAATATATGTTACACTGTTGTATTATGTTGTATTTTATAGGCATCTGTTTGACCGGCTAATGGAACGTGTTACCAATTCAATATCACTTAGCAGTAGGAAACTCTTCTTACATTTAGGTTAGTCTATGTGCCTCTGACATGATGGGGAATCATTATCCTTTGTAAGTGCAACACATTTGATCACATGTCTGTATAATATGCACAGAAAGGCTTGCAAGTTCATTTGGCAATTGCAAGGTTCTGCTTGTTGAAATTAGTTACTGTCAAGTTCGTTTGATGGCCATTGTAACCTGCACCCCACCAAACGCTATGAACAGAATTCAAATGAAGTGTTCCCCTGCAACCATGTTGAAATATGAATATCTAAATTACATAATGTAAAATTCATTAGTAGAATACAAGACACACACTGCAGGCTTAAGACATGGGGTTGATCACAAACCCTCAAGACTCACAGAGATCCAGCTAATTTTAAGATAGTGCAAACTGGCAAGCCGACTTTGAAATCAATTCCACATCTCACTAGGCCCTCCAAATCAGTCTAACACTAAGGGGTCCATGGATCTGACGGTGCTCGTCATCAGTGCCGGGAGTCCGGCTAAATGGTGATAAATTCGATATTTTGTAATTCACTCTCTGGTCGAAGTAACGCTCTTCTCAGCTGTTCACAGCAGGCTTGTCAGATCCGCTAATGTATAATTGCTACGGTATCAGACAACATTTTGACACACCTTTACTGGGGATTAAGTACATGGAGGTGTCATGGCCTGAGTATTACGGAGAGGAATAATAGTTTCAAGTAAGAATATTGTTTTCTGAACAAGCCAAATGAACGAAGGTATGGATCCTCATTATGGTACTGTTATAAAGGTAGTGTCTTCTATTCAAGACTCCAAAGATTATCAATATTGGCAATTGCATGTTGTAAAGACCGCCACTTTGGTTCAATGGATAGAGTGTTTGCTCGGGAGTGGAATTTTGGTTGTGGACGATTCCCTGCCGTGCCATATCAAAATACGTGAAAGATGGTATTTGTAATTACCCTGTCTGGCGCTCAGCATCTGGAGCATGATCCAAATCTTTTCATTTGGTTCATATTTACCGTGATATACATAAACGATTTTTCACGAAACTTCTATTCAATTCAAAACCCGTTAATCTTTTGTGTCATATGTATCTTGTATATCATATATATTATGACAGGAGGGTTTGTATCTAGCAATGCCAGTGTTGACAGCTGCAAATGATCAGTCAGCATGAATGACCATGATATTCCAAACATATACAAAACCAAATCCGAATATAAGTAAGCGTATATAACTCAGTATATAAATGTGATAACACCAGGTGTTCGCCAACAGATGAGCGTGCTCCTGCTAGATCTGTCACGAACACATGCAAAGGCAACTCAAACGTTTACCTGAATGAAAAATACCAGATGATACAGTACAAGTCAAACTAGGGACTTGCATGATACACCCTCCATAAGACCTTAAATGTTTTGAAAGCTTTGCTCAGGTCTTAAATGGTGTAACAATGATGAAACAAGTTTTACGTATGAGCAGAATGACGCTCTTTGTAATCTTCGAATGTACCTCATAATTTGTGGAATGTTTGACTGGATCTGCTGGAATAGTGCTGGACATGAAGGAAAAGCCACGCCCAAGTCTTAGCCATGTGGATCTTAAATTACAAACCCATGTAGGTCCGGGTCAGTAACCAATGCTTCTCGTAAGAGGCGACTAACAGGATCGGGTGGTCAGCTTCGCTTGGTTGACAAATGTCATCGGTTCCCAATTGCGTTGATCGATGCTCAAGCTGTTGATAACTGGATTGTCTTGTCCAGACTCGATTATTCACAGACCGCCGCCATATAGCTGGAATATTGTTGAGTGCGACGTAAAACTAAACTCACTCACTCACTTAAATTACATAATTATTTCCAGCTCAAGAGTTCAGTTCAATGGAAAGGAATTCGCAACATCACTGTCATTGAATGACCCTTGTTTTGATTTTGCCCATCCGAAGAGAAGTTCTGACTCGTAGACATTAACAAACAGATCAGGAAGGATGGGGGGCACAATTGTTGAAAATAAACAACAAAAGGATTGATTAAATTGAGTTTTCTCACTAGAGAAAGCTAATCGAGAAAGAAGACAATGATGGTTTCAGATAAAACGGGATGGTGTAATTAGTATTCACCATATCTGTCTGTCTCGACAAAGAAACCTTTCACCTTTGCTCATTGACTTCATCCAAGCCAACAAACGTTCAAGGTCTGTTAAGTGAAATGTAGGCCGAAAGACGTCCAATATGGTCGATGTGCCTCAACCAACGGTTTACGACATTGCCAACGGACAACCTATCTTCATCACTATAGAAACATGGGCTTCCACGGGATGTTTCGTTGTAAAGAATGGTATAATTCGCTTCTGAAGCCCTCTTTCTGTTGCAGCGCAGATGGTTTTAACTTCTAGTAGTGAAGGCCAAGCTTCTTTAGCCGGTCAATGGTAATCAGGCTTCTGTCGACGGTGTTGCTTTTAGAGTCTGACCGCTAAATGCAACCTAAATGCCTAAGTTTCGACCTTGTCTCTGGAGAACTGGGGGCTTCTCATTTCTGAAACCGCTGGAAAGAAATTGACAGTTTTGACAGAAGAACAATTCTATAATCGATTAGCCTAGCCAAACCCATGCAAACGCGCAGATCATTTTGCCACTGCTCGGCGTCATAAGCGATTGCTCGTACCAAACACTGGTAGTATCACATGATAGTTTATCAGCTTATTATTAGGGTGAATCTGCCTTCTCTAGCTCAGTGTTATCTGTATTAGAGACTAGGCGTATCTAGTCCACAGGGGACGCAGGTAATTGACTAGAATCGAGTCGCCTCATTCATTTGTGCGGCTATTTTTCTTGCTACGGGTCTTCTTTGCCGCATTGCATTGCTAAGGATCTTAAGTATCACTCGAGGAAATGTCAAGGACGTGGTCTTCAGGCAGGTAACGAGTCGCACACAGCTCAGGCAATGGACATCCTCTATTTATGTCTAAACAGAGGCAATGAGGAGGAACATTACCCTACATTCAACGAAAGTGACGGAGTTGTATTTACTATTTGTACATTTCATTCCTGATCCTGATTTGTAATGGATCAAACCGATTAATAAATTAATATCTCGATCTTGTATAATGATAATACTTACATTTCCATTAATGTATATCTATATAGCGTTTTGAGCACCCACTTAGTGGTTGGATTTAGCGCTATATAAATTTTCATTGTTATTTTTTAATGATATGTAAATATGTACTCATATGTCTAGTGATTAATGCCTGTGTTTACTTGTATTGATGTCTGCTTAACCGTGTGTTGATACAAACTGACTATTTGTTAATACGTTGACGTAAATATACACTGATATTCCTGTCCGTTGATATCTGTATCTATTTGTATGTCGATTAACAATAGTAGTATTATCATGTACGTATGCTTCTTGGTACATACATATTTGTCCAAAGATGAGTATTTGCGTCTATTTGTATGTTGATAAACAATAGTAGTAATATTAATATATATGTTTCTTGATACATACATATTTGTCCAAAGATGAGTATTTGCGTCTATTTGTATGTTGATAAACAATAGTCTAGTAATATTAATATATATGTTTCTTGATACATACATATTTGTCCAAAGATGAGTATTTGCGTCTATTTGTATGTTGATAAACAATAGTCTAGTAATATTAATATATATGTTTCTTGATACATACATATTTGTCCAAAGATGAGTATTTGCGTCTATTTGTATGTTGATAAACAATAGTCTAGTAATATTAATATATATGTTTCTTGATTCATACATATTTGTCCATTGATGAATATTTGTATCTGTTTGTGTGTTGACACGTTGCAATATTGATACTGAAACCCTCTCTCTATGTGTGTGTTGATTCCTACTAATATTTCCATTGAGGAAAATCTATAACTGTTTGCCGATATGCACATATTTGCTGCGAATATGTGTATATTATTTATTGATACAAGGTAATATTTTCATTGATGAACATCTGATTCTATTTTTGTTTACACATATTATTAATATTTATGCTGAAATGTATCTATATATATAGAGTGTGTGTTGATTCACTCAAATATTTCCATTGAGGAACATCTGTAAATATTTGCTGATGTACAAATATTTTCCTTGAATCTCCGGACATGTATGTTTATTGATACCTAGTAATTTTGTCGTTGGATATCTGTAAACATTGTGGTTCACGTATACTAGCATTTACGTTTATAAATATATGTATTATGTTTCTCTGTTGATATCCAGTAATGTTTTCATATAGAAACAGATCACCCTTCCTACAAGTACATTTGGCCTAATTGTGAATCCCAAGTGTGTATTTGTCTGGGGGAAGATAATGTGATGCTACATCAAGTGTGTATCAATAGACCCTGCTTCCATTATATTACAAGTACAGTCTCCCAGGATTCGCAAAGACGATGGATAATTAGGGCAGTTCGTTTAATCTAAAATTATTTACCATAACAGTCGTTTTTCAACATCAAGGACGTTTAACAATGGCTTCTGGTCGTACATGATGGGATCATGGATGAAGTTTTATATTTCTGTAACATTATCATAGGAAAAAAGACCAAACCCTTTGATGAAAGAGAAGTTGATCGTAAACTTTTAATACTTTGATGAATCTTGTGAGCCAGGGTATGGTGCTGACGGATCAAAGGTGATAATCAATGAACATCTTCAGACCCACGATCGCAGACTCCTGGCGTAGCCAAGGGCTGTAACTCTGCGGTGCTCTTAGATCACTAGGTCGACGTGCTCCTGAATCCGAGAAGTGGTGAGTAGGTACGGATTCATGCCGCATGCAGCAATTGTCCTGCAACATGACGGCGAGGGACACCAGACATGGCCTCCACACATTGTAACCATGTGGTAATACGCATATGCAGTTACGCAGTTTTATTCATCAAAACACAGACATTGTTCGCAATTAGATTACTTTTACTGAACTACTTGTCTTACTTGTTATTAAACAATTGCCCGGTGCAGGGTAAATGTGTACAGTCTCCTTGAAAATCATCGAAACTCATCAATCATTACACAACTACAAATGAATTATACCAATGCGTGGAGTCTAAACAAATGTGAAATATTTCATCACATAAATGATTATACAATATACATATGTGCTTGTACTTGTACTGAAGCAGCAATGTAAAGAGGCTGACACTGACAAAGCGTTATCTACAGTACTGTATGACAAGAGAAATAACTTCAACTGTCCTTAAGTCAACTTTCCCTTGCTGCTGACCATTATCTTACGAACGCCAGACTGTGGTCTCTTCATTTTACAACTGAAGAGGGACAGTTGAAACTGCTCCTGCTTAGATTTAAACCAGAGTCCTTTGACATTACAAACAATTGAACCGAGGTCTTTATACTAAAGCTTTTATGAACATTTTATGGTAGACATGTTTTAAATTTCCTTATGTGGCATTTAGATAATTTGCTTGATAACGGTGTTAGGATCTACACCGAAACGTCACATTTATTGCAATAAAGAAGTTGTTTATCCATAAAAAGTGTTTCTCTTCATGTTCCAAATTTGACATTCAAAGACAAACATTATGTCTGCTGTAAGTCCCTAGTTTATTTTGTACAACATGTTCCTATTCTCAGGTATATACTTAACAACAGACATGTATTTGCATGTATTAGTAACGAGTGCTACCGATGAGGAAAACACGCTCAAAGTTTCACGAAAATGTGGGATCATCACCTTCGCTAAATGTATGTGTTATGAACATTTATGTAGAGCTCTAGAGACCTGTAATCTGTGTATGTTGTATTGGCTGTCAATCATCTGTCGAGATCTCCTCCTGACTCAACTATGACTTCTGGTACACATGATGATCACTGGTGTCGGTTTCAACAGTGTCAGATCTTAAAGCAAGGGCATCGGTGTACATATAACCTTTGATTAAAATATTATTACATATTATAGAGAAATCGGTTAAGCTTGACTATACATATTTTCAGGACTATATAGGTAGCGAACCATATATATCCAGGGCTATACATATATTGGACTGCATTTATTCAGGACTATAGATATGTATGACGGTCTATCAGATGTAGAAATACCACTGCCAGATTTTGGACCACACTGACTACATTCGTACCTACTTGTGTACACATTCCGGCAAGTCAGGTGGCGACTCGTACCGCTCAGGTGGCCATGTTCACGACTGGGCCTTGTCTAAGCGCAAACGGGCACGAAGATGAAAATGGTCTAGGATTATTTTCAAGGAAAGATAACTCTAATTTAAACATGGCTACTCCCAGAAATTTATAATACATCACGAAAGTCACTTTACGTAAGTTTCTTATGTCGTTGACAAATATCAGTAACAACATAATTTTATAATCACGGAGATAATAATGAAAATGGTTAATCGGAAAGAAACTATTTGACCTCATTCACATATTACTATGCGCGATTTGATTGGTTTGCCACGATTCTTGGCAATAATGGCGTACTATACAGGTACGGGTCTTCTTGTAGGTCACGGAAAGAGGCGAGTATTTACGAATGCACAGAATACTGAACTACGTATACCAGAAAGAGGCATTAGGATGTATTAGTGTACATATATATAGGACAAGATAAGAATACTAGACATTCAGAGCACCATCTACCAGAATGACGGACACATTCCGATACCACACATAGCTCGAGTGTGTACAAATCGAGCTATAAAGGGTTAACACATCTGTGTCCATGACGTCACTACGTACTTGACTCCACAACGTAATATTAACATCACACCGTTTGCATCTGAGGTCACAGCGTCTCAAGTATGCATGACACTAGTTCTGAGCCGAGTTAACCGCTATTT